>NW_012112030.1:14942151-14961836 GCF_000951035.1 Colobus angolensis palliatus
GGTGCTCGCAGCCCCTGTCACGTACCCCCTGCTTGTTCAATCGATCACGACCCTCTCACGTGGACCCCCTTAGAGTTGTGAGCCCTTAAAAGGGACAGAAGTTGAGTGCCTGACTAGCTCAGATTTTAAGACGCTCGCCTGCCAATGCTGCCAGGTGATTAAAGCCACTCCCTTCACTATCTTGGTGTCTGAGGGGTTTTGTCCGCTGCTGGTCCTACGACACCCCCACCCCACAACAGGCCCCAGTGTGTGATATTCCCCTTAAAAGCAGGATACTTTTTAAATTTAAAGAAAAAAAAGAGAGAGAGAGGAAATTTTCTGTTGTTATAAGCATTTTAATATTATTTGACCATTTAAATTATTCCTAGAATAGTTTCATAAGAATAAAATCAAATCAAAGAATAAATTGGCCAGGTGCGGTGGGTCATGCTTGTAATCCCAGCACTTTGGGAGGCCGAGATGGGCGGATCATGAGGTCAGGAGATCGAGACCATCCTGGCTAACACAGTGAAACCCCGTCTCTACTAAAAATACAAAAAATTAGCCGGGCGTGGTGGTGGGAGTCTGTAGTCCCAGCTACTCGGGAGGCTGAGGCAGGAGAATGGTGTGAACCCGGGAGGCGGAGCTTGCAGTGAGCCAAGATCGGGCCACTGCACTCCAGCCTGGGCGACAGAACAAGACTCCGCCTAAACAAAAAAAAGAAAAAAGAAATCCTGTGCAAATGTGCTGCCCAAAACTCTGGGAGGTGAAACCTTCTGACAGGAGAGCAGTAAAACAAATAATTGTTTGGGATGCCAAGAACAGAGAGGACCTGAGGCAAAACCACTGGGCAGAATTGTGTGGAAGGCTTTCAAGTTTTCCTATGCCTTTGCATGTCTACAACATATTTTGAAATCCTTCAGCATAACCAATGTAATATTATATAGATTTTGGTTTCAGTTATAACCCAAGGTTCAGTTAGTTACCCAGATCACAAACTAAAATCCCAGGAGTGGTCAGCTGGCATTCCAATCAGAAAGCCTACACTCCAGAGACAGTCAATATGAACATACACTTTCCACTATCCATGTCTCCATCAATATTAGAAGCTTTTCTAGTTGGCATAATAAATGTCAAAAACGGGGTGTCATTGTGAAAATTAGTGAACTTCAAGATAACTTGTTCAATGAACAGAATGAGAAAATCCACCCAGATTTATAAACTGTCTCCTTAAGGATAACACCTGAAAACTTCACCCTTAAATGAACCTGTGTCCAATCACTGCGTCAGAAAAGTCCTGCTTTCCTGATGCCAACTTATGGGCACAGGATTCTGCTGCCTCTGGATATTGTTGCATTCAAGTAAACTCTTCATGTAAACTTTTCATGCAAAGAAATAGTTGGAGCACCCAAATGAACAGAGAGCTAGGACTTCATTAATCTTACAGAACAGTTAGTATAAATATTTTGGGGCCTGCTCACTATTAAGCATTTTTTTCTTTTGTTTTTCTTTTTTTAATATTATCATATATAATTTTCCTTAAAGGTTTTGGTTATGTTGATATTTGTAATCCAGCTGTCTTGGTACACAGAACCATGTTAGAGAAAACTAGATACAGTGACACACACTTGTTTCTACTCATTATATATTCATATAGTTTTCACAAACGTATGTGGCTTCCAAACCTGACTCACTGTCCTTCAATCAAGCTTTCATGAAGTATTTCTTTTTTTTTTGAGACGGAGTCTCGCTCTGTCGCCCAGGCTGGAGTGCAGTGGCCAGATCTCAGGTCACTGCAAGCTCCACCTCCAGGGTTCATGCCATTCTCCTGCCTCAGCCTTCTGAGTAGCTGGGACTAAAGGCACCCGCCACCTCGCCCAGCTAGTTTTTTGTATTTTTTAGTAGAGATGGGGTTTCACCATGTTAGCCAGGATGGTCTCGATCTCCTGACCTCGTGATCCACCCGCCTCTGCCTCTCAAAGTGCTGGGATTACAGGCTTGAGCCACTGCACCCGGCCAAGTATTTTTTTCAATAAGGTCAGTATTTGTGGCATAATTTCTGGAGAGTAAAGCTATTTCATGGTTGTTGCTACTATATACTAAAATAATCTAAGGTTGTACAAGATCAGACTGGTTTAGGTTTACAACAGCCCCCATGGAAGGCACAGAGTTAGCTGACAGAATGAAGACCTCTGAAGGAATTTTTTGGTCATGACAAGGGAATGGTGCTCCATAAGGACCTTGAGTCATACAGCTTGGGATTAATAAGAACATCAGTATTTCAATGGAAACTACTGGAAAGCAGGGACTAAGTCTGGAAACCATACAGGACAATCTCACAGATGACAGCATGTACAACTACTGACCATGGCCCGGGTACCTCCTCCTTCCCTGGGGCCATGAGGGTAGTTAAATGCAGTGAGGTAAAATGAAGTGAATGACTGCCAGAAATTGACTAAAATTATGGTTACTTCCATTAGGAAGAATAGAGTCTCTAGAGAGATATCAAATTGGAATTTAAAAAACAATTTAATAATTTTCCTTCCTTACATATCTAAGTCTTGGGTTTTGAGGAATTCATACTATATTCCATGCAAGGAAGAAAAATTCTGTCTCTTTTCATCTTTATCTAAAATACCTTTTATTTTAAGGCTTAACACAAACTGTTATATTTTCTCCTCCAGTAGCTCTTCAGAAGTGACTTTATGAGACTCTTCTTAATGACCCAAAGTCTGGTCCAACAATCAAGAGAATATTAATGTCTTGTGTATTAGTCCATTTTTACACTGCTTTAAAGAACTACCTGAGACTGGGTAATTTATAAAGAAAGGAGGTTTCTTTATAATCACAGTTCTGCATGGCTGGGGAGGCCTCAGGAGACTTAAAATCATAGGGGAAGGCAAAGGGGAAGCAAGCACATCTCACATGGCTGCAGGAGGCAGTGGGAGGAACTGCCAAACACAAATGAGGTTTTCTTTTCTATCATATGATCAGGTTGCAAATTTTCCAAACGTTTATGCTCTGCTTCCCTTTTATACATAAGTTCTAATTCCAGAACATCTCCTTGTGAGCACATATGATTGAATGCTTTTAGGAACAGCCAGGTCACATCTTGAATCTCTACTGTTTAGAAATTTATTCTACCAGATACCGTAAATCATCTCTCCCAAGTTCAAAGTTCCACAGATCTCTAAGACAGGGGCAAAATGTCATCAGTCTCTTTGCTAAAGCATAGCAAAAGTAACCTTTGCTCCTGTTCCAATAAATTCCTCATCTCCACCTGATATGGTTTGGCTGTGTGTCCTCACCCAAATCTCATCGGGAATTGTAATCCCCATGTGTCAAGGGAGAAACCTGATGGAAAGATTTTGGATTGTGGGGACAGTTTCCCTCATGCTGTTCTTGTGATAGTGAGTGAGTCTCACAAGATCTGATGGTTTTAAAAGTGGCAGCTTTTCTTGTGCTTGCATTTCACTTCTCTCACCTGCCACCACGTGAGACATGTCTGCTTTCGCTTCTCCCAGGATCGTAAGTCTCCTGAGGCCTCCCCAGCCGTATGGAACTGTGAGTCAATTAAACTTCTTTTCTTTATAAATCACCCAGTCTTGGGTATTTCTTTATAGCAGTGCAAAAAAAAGGGACTAATATGCCATCTGAGACCACCTCAGCCTGGACTTCATTGCCCATATCACTATCAGAATTTTGGTTAAAACCATTCAACAAGTCTCTAGGAAGTTCCAAACTATCCTACATCTTCCTGTCATCTTCTGAGCCCTCCAAACTGTTCCAACCTCTGCCCATTACCCAGTTCCAAAGTCACTTCCACATTTTCAGATATCTTTATAGCGGTGCCCCACTTCTCTCAGTACCAATTTTCTGTACAAGTCCATTTTTACACTGCTATAAAGACCTACTTGAGACTGGGTAAACTATAAAGAAAAGAGGTTAATGGGCTCACACTTCCACATGGCTGAGGAGGCCTCAGGAAACTGACAATCATGGTGGAAGGCAAAGGGGAAGCAAGCACGTCTTACATGGCAGCAGGAGGAAGGGGAAGCTGCCAAACACTTTAAACCATCAGATCTCATGAGAACTCACTTGCTGTCATGAGAACAGCACGAGGAAAACCACTCCATTACTCAGTCACCTCCCACCAGGTTCCTCCCTCAACACGTGGGGATTACAACTCGAGATGAGATCTGGGTGGGGACACAAAGCCAAACCACGTCATCTTCTGAAACATCTCTTTCTTTTCAGAAAGGGTGTCTTTTTAAACTTGGTACATAATAATCATATTCAAATGTCTGTTTTATAGAGAAAACTCTCTTCGCTTCTGACAACAGATGAGTGGGGTTTTCCAAGCAATACTCCAACTCTCTGCAGACCCAACTGGTGTCCTACAATTTAACTTCTGTTACAATCTACCACAATACTCCCACAAGACTGCCCCTCACCACCATTTGATACTCCAGGTTATCACCTGTAATTTGACCAACTGGCTGTAAATCAGAGGTTCCCACGACCGCTTCCTCAGATTTGATTATTTGCTGTAGTGGCTCACGGAACTCAGGAAAGCACTTTACTTACTATTACCCATTTGTTATAAAAGGATTCAACTCAGGAAGCCAAATAGAAGAGATGCATAGGCTCAGATATGTGAGAAGGGATGTGGAACTTCCATGACCCCTCTGGATGTGCCACCCTTTCAGCACTTTTATGTGTTTACCTACCTGGAAGCTCCCCAAACCTTCTCCTTTTGAGGTTTTGGGGAGGATTCATTGGGCATCGTTAATTAAATCATTGGCCATTGACTATTAAATCAACTTCCAGTTCTGCTCACCTCCCTTAGGTCAGGAGGTGGGGCTTAGAGTTTCAACCCTGTAATCACGTGGTTGGTTCACCCTGGCAACCAGACCCCGCTGGACACTTTCCAGGAGCCCCAGCCACCAGCCGTCTCATTAGCACACAAAAAGACACCAACCATTTCATAAATTCCAAGACTCATAGGAGCTATGTGCCAGGAAGCTACAAAGACCAAGTATATACCTCTTATTATAAATCACAATATCACACTTAAAATCCGGGAGAAAAGAAAAACAGTATCTTAAGTGTGTAGGTATGTTTTGTGATAGGGAAGGACATGGTGATGAGGAAAAAGTTACGTTGAATCCACCCCCAGGAATTTTATTTCATAAGAAAGGCTGATAAAATCAACTTGCATTCAGCAAATGTGTAACTGTAAGCCAGGCATTGTGTTTGGAAGACACTAGTTTTATCAAGATGAATCAAAATATTTTCTGACATCAAGTAGGAAGACAGATAATACAATGTACTAAGTGCTGTGATGGGGTTAAGTACAGAGCCAGTGTTGAGTAGTGGAGAGAGCCCAGTTCTGATTGGGGAAGTCTGAAAAGACTTCCAGAAGGGATTTCATTCAAACTAAGTCCGAAATTGTCCAACAGAGTATAACCTTTCCAAGCAGCACTAACAGAATATGCCAAGTAGAAATGAATGCAAACACATGGAGTATTAGGGTATTGGAGAATTATGAGTGGGTGGATTATGTAACTCCTAGTGAGAGGTTATGTTGGAAGAATAAAGTGTGGTCACATAGTGAAGACTCATGGAGGCTTGTCCAAAGAGACTGGCTTTTATAAGGCCAGCTATTTTTCATTAAATAGGCCTTTAGGTTCCCAGAAGTGCCCTAATGGAAGCACAGGGTAGGTCAAAAGGTCAAGTCTCTGGCCCCCCCCCCATTCCACCTCTCTGCACTTCATCTCTCTTATGTATCTCTTTTAGATTTTTAACTTGGAAGCAGAATTTAGTTGTTATTTTTTAGTTTTAAAATCACTCATGTAAAGAAGAGTCATAAACTTTTTTTAAGAAGGTTAAATGACTGTACTTATATTTTAGAAAGCTAATTCTGGCTGCAAGGTGGGGAAAAGATTAGAGAACAAAAACACAAAAGGTAGAAAAAACATATGACTGTTAAAAACAGCCCAGACAGGCCGGGCACGGTGGCTCATGCCTGTAATCCCAGCACTTTGGGAGGCAGAGGAGGGTGGATCACAAGGTCAGGAGTTCGAGAGAAGCCTGGCCAATATGGTGAAACCCCATCTCTACTAAAAATATAAAATTTAGCTGGGTGTGGTGGCATGCGCCTGTAATCCTAGCTGCTTGGGAGGCTGAGGCAGGAGGATCGCTTGAACCTGGGAGGTGGAGGTTGCAGTGAGCCAAGATTGTGCCCCTGCACTCCAGCCTGGGCAACAAAGCGAAACTCCATCTAAATTAGAAAAAAAAAAAAAAAATAGCCCAGACAAGGAATGACAAAGGGTCCAAATCAAGGTGGTGAAAGTAGGGATATGAACAGAAGTAGGAAGAGAGAACAGATTTAAGAGATATTTTAGAGTTTGAATTGATAGCTATTTACAACTCCCACAACACATGCAGTACTTTTTGACAGTGTTTGAGCAGAGTTGTCAGGAAACCCTGCACACACTTTCGTTTTCCATTTGTGGACTGGTGTAATGTCAGCTGTTGCATGTCAACTCCAATATTACCACAGGGAGGTGAGATAAGGGCCTCTTGTAACATTCCAAAGCTTCTAGGATGATGAGAGGAACAGTTTGTTGACTGATGTGATTTTGTGGAAAGCTGCTTTAAATTTAGCAGCTCATGACTGAACATGGAAAAAGCCACCAACACAGAGTGTACCAGGGGTTAGGTCGTTGCTTGCCACAAAGAAAGCCCATCACTGAGACGAGCATTGCCAGGGAAGAAGGCTTTTTATTCATGTGATGTCAGCCAAGGAAAATGGGAGATCAATCTCAAATCTGTCTCCCCTACCAACTGAAATTGAGGGCTTTATATATTAGGGGGAGGAATGTAAGTACGTGCTGGAAAACAGGAATTAGGAAGGGGAAAGGAGGCAATCCTGACTAATAAGGGGTCGGGCATCTCATTGTCTGGATGCAGTGTTCTGGTGGGTTTCAGTCCCTTGCCTGAGGGTTGGTTTCCTGAGGATGGAACTCAGATAAGACAAATATCAGTTTCATGTTTTAAGACCTGGAGGACCAATTTCTATGTTTATTCAAAAAATCCAAAAATACCAACTCTATGGGAAACTGGGCTGGTTTCAATTTGATTTATCCATTCCTGAAGACTGATGTGGTATTTTGTTGCCTCTTTTGTTTTCTCTCCTTCATTCTCTAAAAATAATATTTTAGTCCAACTCCAAGAAAAGAATTTGGGAAAAATAAATTTAGTAAATGAAGCAAGCCATCGATATGGTTTATTTTGTTGTTATGCTATACTCTTCGTTGTAATGTCGTGCGATAGAATGCTTGGCCAAGACTGATCCTTACAGTGGGCCTGCCTTGTAAATGTGCAGAGAGGATCCCATTGTGATTTAAGATGTGATGGTGAGATGCTCATCCCTTATTTTATGCACTCCATTATTCAGTAACTATGTTCTAAGCACCTATTTTGCAAAAGGTCTTTAATCGGTAGGCACTGAGTGTACAGTGGAATGCAACATCAAAGGGGTCTTAGTCTAGTAGAGCTATCTATCAGTCTTAGCAGGGGAGACAAACATTAAGCAACTAATTATACACTTAATTATTTGATCACTGTTGTGATAACTGCTTTGAAAACGAAAGAAACGTTTCTTCACCCAGTCTCCACTTCCATAAGGAAGTGATTTTTGGCTTGAGAGCTGCAGGACAAGTTTCTTCTTCTGCAAATGAATGGGGAAAAGAAATTCAGGCAGAGTAGACACTGTACGGCTGGAGCATGGGCACTAAACAGCTAGGAAAAGGCCACTATGGCTGAAGGGCAGAAATTAATAGGGAGAGTGGCCACATGGATTAAGAAAGCTCAATCATATAGAGATTGGTAGGCCACGTTAAGGTTTGGTGTTAGCCTAAAGTCCTAAGGAATACATTGACAGAATTTGAACAGGTTTGGGGTCAAATGACGAGGCATATTTTGAAGGACCTCTCTGACTTCTTGGTGAAAAATAGGTCAGAATAATACCGAAGTGGATAGAGAGAGAAGAAACAAGTGGATTTATCAGAAACTTCCTCCAGTTTCTCCGTTGCAGGCCCTGACACCAACAACGAAAGTTCCAGAGATAAATCTAGCCTGAGCAGGTTCTTTTTTTTTTTTTTTCCAGAAAAATTTAACAGGTTTATTTATAATTATTATAAAGTTGAACCGCTGAAACTTGTTCACTGAAACATTTTAACTTGCATTAATGCTTTACGCCTCTGCATTTATATTAAAAATTCACACACAAATGAAAATGGAAAAACTGCCAATACCTGATTTCTGTCCCCTATTTTTCCACTCGCAATCATATACTTAGGTACCTTTTGACCCCATGGAAAAAAAATATCTAACGTTCAGAACTACCAATAACAGGAAGAAGAGAATTTTTTTTTTTTTTTTGAGAATGAAATGTTTCCCATCATAGTGGATTCTTAAGCACGTTCTCCACGTATGCGGCGTGCTAGCTGGACGTCTTTTGGCATAATTGTTACACGTTTGGCATGGATAGCACACAGGTTGGTGTCTTCAAAAAGGCCAACCAGATAGGCCTCACTTGCCTCCTGCAAAGCACCGATAGCTGCGCTCTGGAAGCGCAGATCTGTTTTAAAGTCCTGAGCAATTTCTCGCACCAGACGCTGGAAGGGAAGTTTGCGAATCAGAAGTTCAGTGGACTTCTGATAACGTCTAATTTCACGGAGCGCCACAGTACCAGGCCTGTAGCGATGAGGTTTCTTCACCCCTCCAGTAGAGGGCGCACTCTTGCGACCGGCTTTTGTAGCCAGTTGCTTCCTGGGTGCTTTACCACCGGTCGATTTGCGGGCAGTCTGCTTTGTACGAGCCACGGCACAGAGACCTCCTTACTTACCCCCCTTCTCCTTCGGCTGGAGCTCGGCGAGCGAAAGGCGGCGCTGGCGTTAGAGAGCGACGGCGGCGCGGCGACGGCGGCTGCGAACACCCTGAGCAAGTTCTATATAGAACTAGGCTTGGCTCAGATGTACCAGGCAGCAGAGTGTGAAATGAATCTTCCTGCTCTAAGTTTGATGTCCTCTGCCTGGCATGTCCCAGGCTGCTAGACCACAGACTTGCCCACTACAGCACTGTTGTCCAGGGCCAAGTTCTGCCTACAGTTTCAGGGTTCCCTTTTCCCTCCATTTATGACACAGGACTGGAGCCTTTTTCTAAAACCTGCCATGATGCCCGCCCACATTCACAAGCCTCTAAATTCCACAGTCATTCACTACAAGCCAGATTGGCCTCCCAGGAGAGCAGTGCCTTCCCAAATAGAGCTCCTTTCCACCAGCTGCTGCACCTTCAGCTGCTGATTCCCTCACTACTCTCCCCTCTGCCTCAGGTCAGAGTCCTTAACTGGGCCCTCTTCTAGTCTCTCCAAAAACGCCTCTGAGCTGAGGCTGCTGGATTCATAAAAATAAACTACAATAAATACCTTACCATGGTAAAGTATCTGTCTAGAAGACCTTCCTTTTAGCAAAAGAGAGCTTTCTTACTCTTTTGGGATCACAATGTAGAATTTCTTTTTTTAAATTCCACTGAAAGTACCTTCCAGTGCTCTTTAAGCACAGATGCACGCAGTTATCAAAAGAATCAGGGTTGTGTTTTATGACAAGTGTCGTAAGCTTTGCAAGCTCAAAGTTTTTTCTCAAAAAATATTTAATTGTTTAGGTTTGTTTGCTTTTAACCAACCTGTGTGTCTAACTCCCATGTTTGTCTGATTTCCTGCAATAAAAGTGATACACTTCGGTGCAGAGAGATATTGGGATGTCAAAAGTGTTATGAGTCAAGGAGCTACTGGCATTTAATCTGTAGCAGGTGTGCTGTAAGATTTAATAAGCATTTCTGGGTTGCCAGGGTCTTTTTTATTCTTTCTCTATAAACAGACCTCTAAGTACATGTGTAAAATTTAAATCAAAATATGAAATATAATCCTACAAATAATTCTCCACCCTTACTTTTTCTCTACTCCTGAAAGAAAAGAGTTAGAGGAGAAAAGATTTCCCTGAGTTTACTGGTCTATACTGCTTTTTCTTTTGTTTCCCTTTTTGCTTTTCCAGTTCAGGCAAGACAGGACCCTCCGTAAAAATTAACTAGCATCTCATAGGACAGAAATCTGGAAAACATTAATAGGTTTCAAGATAATATCTTTTAAAACTCTGTGTTTGTGCTTCCTTTCTAAAGACCTTTTTCTAAAAATAGAATTCTCAGGGTGACCAGAACAAACGCAGATTGGATGAAAAATGTTTCTGCCAAATTGTGAGACTGATGTGAATTGAAGTAGCTGAAATGTAACTCCATGTTATTATAATCTGAAGTGTTAAAGCGTGCCCTTCATCTAAGAAGTGCAAAATATTTTCAAAACAAGCATCATGTGACACTCAGCAGACCAGGTCATATTATTACAGCTCTCCAGAAGAGGTAACTTGTAGAGCAGAGAATTTGGGATGTTTTGCTAAAATACTTTCTTTCTTAATGCAGCTCAGAATTATCAATTTTTTGAAACGCTAGTTTTAGATTTTATTCTCTTCACTTGGTGGCTGTCAAAAACGCTAAACAATTGTATTGTTTTTTAAGGACTGAAGGATAGTAAAAAGATGTACAAGAGTGAATGATGAAGTTTCAGGAGTTTTTATTTGGTAGACTTTTATGCTGTTTTGAAGTTCTCAACAACACTTGACTACTTTAGCACTTTGTACTCTGTTCTCAATTTGGGGACTTTTCTTTATCTTTTCTCCCAAATGCTCTTCTAGAATGCATTTCATAATCTTTGTAGAGTTGTTTAATTTTTCTGCAATGATGGAAACATCAAAGAGTTTTAGACACTTGAGCTGCCAGTTGGAAATTGCAACTCCCAGCTCTACCTAAGCAGAAATAAATAAGCCCCAAAAGGAGAGGTGGCTAGTAGCCTCAGAGAGATCCAGTGGCAAAGCCTCTGTGGGAATTATGGAAGAACAATGTTTCTTCTCACTAGATGCATGAGCATCGTGGCAGGGAGACCAAAATCTCAGGCTAGAGAAAAACAGGAGCAGTACCAGAGGCCTTGGCTTCCCGTGGCACATTTGTCAGGAGAGAACCAATTGTTCTTTTCAAATAATTTCAAGAGAGCTTCCCACCTAATAATATGCCCTCCATTCAGTTCATCTTTTGTCTTCCATTCTTTTTATTTATTTTGTGTATTTTTATTTTTATTTTATTTTATTTTTGGAGACGGTGTCTCGCTCTGTTGCCCAAGCTGGAGTGCAGTGGCCAGATCTCAGCTCACTGCAAGCTCCGCCTCCCGGGTTGACGCCATTCTCCTGCCTCAGCCTCCCGAGTAGCTGGGACTACAGGCGCCCGCCACCTCGCCTGGCTAGTTTTTTTATTTTTTAGTAGAGACGGGGTTTCACCGGGTTAGCCAGGATGGTCTTATCTTTGACCTCGTGATCCGCCCGTCTCGGCCTCCCAAAGTGCTGGGATTACAGGCTTGAGCCACCGCGCCTGGCCTCTTTTGTTTATTTTACATAGATGCTTAAGCCTCTGGCTCTCATAATTTCTCAAACTAAAGTCAGTGAATTTTTTTTTTTTTTTTTTTGCTTTTTTATATTCAATGGGTTATTCCTAGGCATCTGATAAGCTCTAGCTATGTATTTGCCTTTGATCTCCCACAGGCACGGTGTTATCTAGCTATATTTTCAAAATCAATACTGAGAGTTATCTATTTCTATAATGTAGGATTCTCCCAACGTTCACTTATTCTGTTTGAGTCCTCGATCCTGCTCCATCTCCCTGTTTTTCTGAGCTGGCTTAAAGCTCTGACTTCTCTTCTAGAGGATGCTGCCTACCTTTGGCAATGGAAATTTCGGAAGACCCATCATGGAAGGATGGGGTGGTTAAAAGTTCTTCCTTTTTGTTATAGTTCAATTTCTGTTCATTTATAATTCAAACATATACAACATAAATGGAAGCTGAATTCACACACAAAACAGATAGAATTATCTGGTAAATACTGGAGAACAAAGTTGAGGAAGGGCAGTGTGTGTGTGTGTGTGTGTGTGTGTGTGTGTGTGTGTGTGTTTAATTATCTTGATAATTAACAGAAAAACCATTTCTTTGAGTACTTTGAAAAAGGTGGTTCACTATGCCCAGCTTCCACAAGACAGAAAATTTTTAATTTATCTAACCACAGGGAGTCAAGTTTTATGGGGCCTGAAGTGGTCCAATTTAAAGAGGCACCCTTTAAGAAAAACAACAAAAAGTTACATATCAAAAATTAGGAACAAAAATGAATATGTTTGGAAAGAAAAAATAAATTGCAACAAAATACAATTTAAAAAACCAATACATACATTAAGCATCACTTAAGCCAGAAAAATAGCATAATATTTTATTAATTGCCCAATAAACCTCTCTAATAGATGCGTTTTTCCAATTTTTTGGCTTCATACACTGGAAAAACATCCAAAATCAAGTGTAACACAAGAGGAATTAAAATACAGTTTTAAATTATTGCCATATTATATTGAACTACATAAATGTATAATCAAACTACTCCTATACTACACATATTGACTAAGTTGATGGGTATATGTAAGAATTATGTCAGTTAAGCACTTATTTTCAGTGTATTGCTGCATTGTTAGCAGTTTTGTGTGCTGTTTATTCTAGAGTCACTCATCTTTATTTTATATTATTTTTTATTTTATTATTGAGATAGAGTGTCTCTATGTTGCCCAGGCTAGCAACTACTGGGCTAAAGCAATCCTCCAGCCTCAGCCTCCTGAGTAACTGGAACTAGAGGCTTAAGTCACTGTACCTGGCTAATAACCACTCAACTTTATAAGGACACAGTATGTCAGACACTGTAAGTGATCTGACATATTGGGATGTACTCTGCAGTATGCCAAGAGACATGATCTCTATTCGTAATACTCCTAAAGTTTGTAATATATAAACACAGGAATTGGGTAAATTTTATCTTGCATGATTCTTATTCACCAAAGTAAAAAATATGGTGTATTTACCTCTGTACAATCTGCATTATTAAGTATATTCCTGACAGGAGAGAATAGCCATTTTGATAAGGGAATTCTCTACTTCTAATTCCACATTTCTGAAGATTAGAAGAATTTTCCACAGACTGCTTTGTGGCTTCATACTTTTAAAACCATTTTTTCTTTTCTACTGCACACATACTTCAGTGCTGGGTGCTTTGGAACACATTTATATCACAACATGATTTTTGGTCTTGCCCCTATGTGTCACAATGCCAAGTGAAGAGCAGAAGTTTTCTAGAAGTGATTCTTTCAAAGAAATGCCTCATTACACACAGAAGTGGCTGCCAACTGCATCCCCCAAATGCCAGACACAAGGATAAGTGTGAGGAGGGAAAGTCTGAGCGACGCAGCAATCTTAACCGATTGCAGCTGAAAGTTTGCAAGTTTTACAAAATTAGATGGTTGTGTGAACATCTTGCTAGGGCCCTTCCCGGGACTTTCGAATGAGCCATGGAAAGAAGGGCCATAAATCTGTAAGCTCCTGCAGCTTCTCAGTAAGTTCTTCTGCACTTAACCTAACTTGATCTTTTAAAATGGAACGATTGCTTTGATTTATCATGGATTAAATCATACATGTTAATCATATAAATTAAAGGCATTTATTCTGTCTTAACATCTACTAGGGCCAGGCACGGTGGCCCGTAATCACGCCTGTAATCGCAGCACTTTAGGCAGCCAGGGCGGGCAGATCCCCTGAGGTCAGGAGTTCGAGAACAGCCTGGCCAACAGGGTGAAACCCCATCTCTACTAAAAATACAAAAGAATTAGCCTGGAGTGGTGGTGGGTGCCTGTAATCCCATCTACTCAGGAGGCTGAGGCAGGAGAATTGCTTGGACCCAGGAGGCGGAGGTTGCAGTGAGCCTAGATTGCACCATTGCCCTCTAGTCCTGGTAACAAGAGCAAGACTCCACCTCAAAAGAAAGCAAAAACAAAAACAAAATCTATGAGCATATTTGCAAACATATTGGAAAACATGAAAAAAAATGAAAAGGAATTTCAGTCATATAGCAAAATAGCTGATTTGTGTTATATCAATGGCTTTCTTCTCACTTTGTTCTGTCTGCTTCCTATACTTATCAATAAGAAACTACTGTAATTATTTCACTTATCTACCCCTCTGTTCTTAAGTATCTCTTTTTCCTGTAATTTTTTACATAAAAGGTATGGTTTAGAATGTGCCCATCAGACCTCAACTTTCCATTGTGGATTATGCAAGGCCACAAAAATTTCATACAACTGTGATGGGAAAAATAAATACAAATTTGTGAACAAAACTAAAGTATCTGTGAATCAGTTCAAATATCTATAGATAAGAAGTCATCTATTTTCTGAAACTACATACTAACTTAAACTTCACAGGTTTGGCCGGGCGTGGTGGCTCAAGCCTGTAATCCCAGCACTTTGGGAGGCCGAGACGGGCGGATCACGAGGTCAGGAGATCGAGACCATCCTGGCTGACACGGTGAAACCCCGTCTCTACTAAAAAAAATACAAAAAGCTAGCCGGGCGAGGTGGCGGGCGCCTGTAGTCCCAGCTACTCGGGAGGCTGAGGCAGGAGAATGGCGTCAACCCGGGAGGCGGAGCTTGCAGTGAGCTGAGATCTGGCCACTGCACTCCAGCCCGGGCGACAGAGCGAAACTCCGTCTCAAAAAAAAAAAAAAAAAAACTTCACAGGTTTTTCTACTCCTCATTTATTAATTCAATAAATATTTGCTGTACGTGAACCCTACAGCATGGTGGACCAGATAGCCATGATTCAAGTAATCAAATAGGCCAGGCACAGTGACTCATGCCTGTAATCCCAGCACTTTGGGAGCCTGAGGCAGGAGGATCACTGGAGGTCAGGAGTTCAAGACTAGCCATGGCCCACATGATGAAACCCTATCTCCATGAAAAATACAAAAATTAGCCGGGTGAGGTGGTACGTGTCTGTAATCCCAGCTACTCAGAAGGCTGAGGCAGGAGAATTGCTTGAACCCAGGAGGCAGAGGTTACAGTGAGCCGAGATCTCACCTCTACACTCCAGCCTGGGTAACAGAGCAAGACTCTGTCAAAAAATAAAAAATAAAAAGTAATCAAACAAATAAACATTATAATGGCGAACTGTGATCTGTGCTTTGCAGGAAACATTGTAAGGATAAAATAACATCTAATCGACTTAATTTTTCACTGGGGCAAGAAGAGACAAGGACAGAGAAGGTTTCCTTGAGAAAATGGCATTTAATTTGGGCCTGAAGTATGACTTGCTATTAACACAATTAATAAGAGGAGGAAACAGGTATTACAGGCAGAGGTATAGTACGTGAGAAGGTCATAAGAAAGCAAAGAGTAGAATCATTCAAAGAACTAAAAGAAAGTTTGTGTGCACAATGGGCACAGGACAAAGCTAGAAGTCAGGCAGGTCACATCATGCAGACACTTCCAGGATTTCAGATAAATGATAACAGCTTTTTAAACAAAGGGAAGCACAGTCAGATTTAAACCTTAAAAAAAAAAATACTCCTGAGATAGAAAGAAGATGGAAAATTTGGGAGAAGTGATACTTCCCTATCATTTTTATCACTTGGACAATTATACCATGTTCATGTTTTAATATTTATAAAATAACAATGAATACATTTTATTCCTAAGGGGGAATGCAAACTAAAACAAATGAACCTTATTATATTTCAAAAGAATAACATAAACACACAGGAGGGCGTAGGGGCAGGAAAGGGCAATTCAAGTACAGGCATACTTCATTTTATTGTGCTTCCCTTTACTGCACTTGCAGATACTGTGTTCTTTACAAATAGAAGGTTCGTGGTAACCCTGCGTCAAGCAAGTCTATCCAGCACCATTTTTCCAAAACCATGTACTCGCTTTATGTTCCTGTGGCCCATTTCAGTAACTCTTGTAATATTTCAAAATTCTTCAGTATTACTGTATCTGTGGTGATCTTTGATGTAACTACTGTAGTGATTTGGGGGCACCATGAGCTGTGCCCATATAATACAGTGAACTTAATCAATAAATGTGGTATGTTTTCACTGCTCCACTGATCAGCTGTTCCTTGTCTTTCTCCATCCCCTCAGGCCTCCCTACTCCCTGAGACAGGACAATATTGAAACTAGGCCAAGTAATAACCCTACTACGGCCCCCAAGTGCTCAAATGAAAGAAAGAGTCCCATGTCTTTCTCTTTAAATCAAAAGCCAGAAATGGTTAAGCTTAGTGAGAAAGGCCTGTCAAAAGCCGAGACAGGCAAAATGCTCGGCCTCTTGTGCAAACAGCTAGCCAAGCTGGGAATGCAAAGGAAAAATTCTTGAAGAAAATTAAAAGTACTACTCCAGTGAACACATGAATGATAAGAAAACAAAGCAACCTTATTGAGATGGAGAAAGTTTTAGTGGTCTGGAGAGAAGATCAAATCAGTCAAAACATTCCCTTAAGCCAAAGCCTAATCCAGGGCCAGGCCCCAACTCTCTTCAATCCCATGAAGGCTGAGAGAAGTGAGGAAGCTCCAGAAGGAAAGTTTGAAGCTAGCAGACGTTGGTTTATGAGTTTTTAAAAAAAGAAGCCATCTTCGTAACATAATAGTACAATGTAAAGCAGGAAGTGCTGAGGGAGAAGCTACAGCAAGTTATCCAGAAGATCTAGCTGAGATCACTGATGAAGGAGGCTACACTCAACAACAGATTTTTCAATGTAGATGAAACAGCCTTCTGTTGGAAGAAGATGCTGTCTAGGACTTTCATAGATAGAGGGATATCAATGCCTGGCTTCAAAGCTTCAAAAGACAGGCTGACTCTTGTTAGGAGATAAAGCAGCTGATGACTTTAAGTTGCAGCCAATGTTCGTTTATCATTCTGGAAATCCTTAAGAATTACTCTTGTAAATGGAGCAACAAAGTCTGGATGACAGCACATCTGTCTACAGTTTGGTTTACTGAATATTTAACTCCATTGTTGAGACCTACTGCTCAGAAAGAGTCTTCTTTCAAAATATTACTGCTCATTGACAATACACCTAGTTACCCAAGAGCTGTCGTGGAGACGTACACGGAGATTAATGTTTCCATGCTGGCTAACCCAATATCCATTCTGCAGTTCATGGATCAAAAAGTCATTGTGACTTTTGAGTTTTGATATTCAAGAAATATATGTCATGACAAAAAGCTCAACATCACTGATCATTAGAGTAATGCAAATCAAAACCACAGTGAGATACCATCTCACACCAGTCAGAATGGCTATTATTAAAAAGTCAAAAAAAAAAAAAAAAGATGCTGGTGAGGTTGTGGAGAAATAGAAATGCATTTACACTTTTGGTGGGAGTGTAAATTAGTTCAACCATTATGGAAGACAGTATGGCAATTTCTCAAAAACCTGGAGGCACAAATACCATTTGACCCAACAATCCTGTTACTGAGTACATACCCAAAGGAATATAAATTATTCTGTTATAAAGGTACATGCATGTCTTTGTTCATTGCAGCACTATTCACAATAGCAAAGACATGAATCAACCTAAACACTCATGAATGACAGACTGGATAAAGAAAATGTGGTACATATAAACCATGGAATCCTATGCAGCCATACAAAGGAAGAAGATCATCTCCTTTGAAGAAACATGGATGGAGTCGAAAGCCATTATCCTTAAGAAACTAATGCAGGAATAGAAAATCAAATATCTCAGGTTCTCACTTGTAAGTAGGAGATGAATGGTGAGAACACATGGACACATGGGGGAAACAACACACACTGGGGCCTGTCTGAGGGTGGCAGGAGAAGGGAGAGCATCAGGAATAATAACTACTGGATGCTGAGCTTAATACCTAGATGATGGGATAATTTGTGCAGCAAACCACCATAGCACAGGTTTACCTATATAACAAACCTGCACATCCTGCTCATGTACCCCTGAACTTAAAAGTTGGAAATTTTTTTAAAAAAGAAAGACATATATTTCATAAGCCCATAGCTGCCATAGATTAGTGATTCCTCTAATGGATCTGGACAAAGTAAATTGAAAGCATTTTGGAAAGGATTCACCATTCTAGGATGCCATTAACAACATTCATGATGCAAGAAAGAAAGTCAAAAAAATCAACATTAAAAGGAGTTTAGAAGAAGTTTATTCCAATCCTCATAGATGAGTTTGAGGTATTCATGACAAGCGGAGGAAGTAACTACAGATGTGGTGGAAATAGCAAGAGAACTAGAATTAGAAGTGGAGTCAGAGATGTAACTGAATTATTACAATTTCATGATAAAACTTGAATGGATAAGGAGTTGCTTCTTATGGATGAGCAAAGAAAATGATTTCTTGAGATGGATCTACTCCTCGTGAAGATGTGTGAACATTATTGAAATGACAATAAAAGGTTTAGAAGATTACATGAATTTAGCTGATAAAACAGCAGCAGGGTGTTTTCCTTTCATGAAAAAAAACAGTCAATCAATGTGGCAAACTTCATTGTTGTCCTGTTTTAAGATATTGCCAAAGCCACCCCAATCTTCAGCAACCACCACCCTGATCAGTCAGCAGCCATCAACATTGAGGCAAGACCCTCATCTAACAAAAGACTATGACTTGCTGAAGGTTCAGATGATCACCAGCATTTTTTAGCAATAAAAAGTTTCTGTTTTTTTGTTTGTTTGTTTCTTGTTTTCTGAGACGGAGTCTTGCTGTGTCACCAAGGCTGGAGTGCAGTAGCACAATCTCGGCTCACTGCAACCTCCACCTCCTGGGTTCCAGTGATTCTCCTGCCTCGGCCTCCCGAGTAGCTGGGATTACAAGTGCATGCCACCACAGCTAGTTAATTTTTGTATTTTTAGTAGAAATGGGGTTTCACCATATTGGCCAGGCTGGTCTCAAACTCCTGACCTCAAGTGATCCACCCACCTCGGCCTCCCAAAGTACTGGGACTACAGGCATGAGCCACCATGCTTGACCAATAAAGTCTTTTGTAATGAAACTATTTACATTGGTTTTTTTTGGACACAATGTTATTACACACTTAATAGACTACAGTATAGTATAAACATAACTCTTACATGCACTGGGAAAACAAAAACTTTATAAGACTCACTGTATTGTGATATTCATTTTATTGTGGTGGTTCTGGAACCAAACCTGCAATATCTCCAAGATATACTTACAACTTTTTAACATGGCGTTTTGACACTATACTTTCATTCTAAAGAAAATGAGCATAATTAACGTATGATATTTAATGTATATATTTTAAAAGAGGGAGAGAGGTAAAGAAATAGATTAAGGGTATGGGTGTGCATATATGTGCATACATACATATTTCTCAGCACTGTATTCTGAGAAATCCTAGAAGTAATCACTTCCCAAAAGCAATGAAAATGTGCCCAGATTTTAACTTCTAACTACAATTTTCACTGAAAAGAACTGGGGTTCTTTGGAGAAATGACTAATGCCAGCCTGGGACCCAGAAAGTATAAGATGAACCGTATCTTATTATGGCAGAAAGTAAGCAATTGGTTCAAAATGATGAGAATGTCAAAAAAAAAAAAAGCCCACAGGAGCCAATTTGAAAATGTCTTATGTGTCCAAATCTGGAAAAATTTCAGCAGGAAAATAATTATATTAAATGAAAG
>NW_012112030.1:14963041-14975488 GCF_000951035.1 Colobus angolensis palliatus
AAAAAAAAAAAAAAAAAAAAAAAAAAAACCCAAACTGAGAAACATTCTACAAAATAACTGGCCTGTATTCTTTTAAAATGTCAAGGACATGAGCAACTACTGCACATTGAAGAATTATTCCAGATAAAATAGGACTAAAGAAATGTGACAACTAAGTACAGCATATGATCCTAGACTGGGTACTGGACCCAGATATTTTCTTCTTTTTTTTTTTTTAAGTTTTTTCTTTTTTTAAATTTCTATTTTAGGTTTGAGGCTACATGTGAAGGTTTGTTACATAAATAAACATGTGTCATGAGGGTTTGCTGTACATATGACTACATCACTCAGGTATTAAGCTCACTACCCAATTTTTTATTTTTTAATTTTTATTTCAAAATTTAAAACTACAGCTCCTCAAAAGTCACTGTTTAAATATTTTTTTAGGCCGGGCTTGGTGGCTCATGCCCGTAATCCCAGCACTTTGGGAGGCCGAGGTGGGAGGATCGCCTGAAGTCAGAAGTTTGTGACCAGACTGGCCATCAATACAAAAATTAGCCAAGCACGGTGGCACACACCTGTAATCCCAGCTACTCAGGAGGCTGAGGCAGGAGAATCGTTTGAACCCAGGAGGTGGAGGTTGCAGTGAGCCAAGTTTGTGCCATTGTACTCCAGCCTGGGCGGCAAGAGTGAGACTTTGTCTCAAATAATAATAATAATGATAATAATAATAATAATAAATAAAATAAAAATAAATAAATAAGTTTTAAAAAAGCAGGCCGGGCGCGGTGGCTCAAGCCTGTAATTCCAGCACTTTGGGAGGCCAAGACGGGTGGATCACGAGGTCAGGAGATCGAGACCATCCTGGCTAACACGGTGAAACCCCGTCTCTACTAAAAAATACAAAAAATTAGCCGGGCGAGATGGCGGGCGCCTGTAGTCCCAGCTACTCCGGAGGCTGAGGCAGGAGAATGGCGTAAACCTGGGAGGCGGAGCTTGCAGTGAGCCGAGATCGCGCCACTGCACTCCAGCCTGGGCAACAGAGCGAGACTCCGTCTCAAAAAAAAAAAAAAAAAAAAAGCAAAAGACTGAGAGAAAGAAAATGTTTTGTAAATTGCACATCTAATAAGGATGTGTATCCAGATTATACAAAGAACTCTCAAAAAGTAACAATAAGAAAACAAACAACCCAATTTTTCTTAATGGGCAAAAGATTTGAACAGCATTTCACCAAAGAAGAGGTATGATGACAAAAAAAGCGCATAGAATAACATTCCACATCATTAGTCACTAGAGAAATGAAAATTAAAGCCACAATGAGATACCACTACATACCTATTAGAACTGCCAGAATAAAAAAGACTGTAAGAAGTGATAGTAAGGATGTGACGCTACTAGAACTCTCGCACACTAGTAGTGAGAATGTAACCTGGATCAATCACTTTGGAAACCATTTGGCAATTTCCTAAAATCTCAAATATACACGTATCATGTGATCCAGCCACTCCACTCCAGAGTGTTTACCCAAGAGAAACATAAGCCTATGTTCTTACAAAGACTTGTCCATAAGTGTTCACAGTAATTTCATTTATAACAGCCAACCACTTTCCACTACCTCGACCGATGTGACATCTAGTTCAAATGACATCATCTCTAGCTTTAATTATTATACTGTCTTCCTACTTCTGTCCTGTCCCCAGCCCCAACAGTGTAATCTCAAAATAGCAGCCAGAAGATTTTGTTTTCTTGTTATACTTTAAGTTCTGAGGTACATGTGCAGAACATTCAGATTTGTTGCATAGGCATACACGTGCCATGGTGATTTGCTGCACCCATCAACCTGTCATCTACATTAGATATTTCTCCTAATGCTATCCCTCCTCTAGTCCCCCACCCACCAACAGGCCCCGGCGTGTGATGTTCCCCTCCCTGTGTTCATGTGTTCTCATTGTTCAACTCCCACTTATGAGTGAGAACATGCAGTGTTTGGTTTTCTGTTCTTGTGTTAGTTTGCTGAGAATGATGGTTTCCAGCTTCATCCATGGCCCTGGAAAGGACATGAACTCATCCTTTTTATAGCTGCATAGTATTCTATGGTGTGTATGTGCCAGAAGATTTTCTAAAGCATCAAGTTCTACATGAGTCCTTACACGATCTGACCTGCCCTGATTCACCCACCCACCTATCTATTGACATCATCCCCTATCACTCTCCTTTACATTCCTCAGGCTCAGCCACAGCATCTCATTGCTTTTCCTCAAATACACCAAGCACGATCTTTCCCTGGGAATTTTTGCACTTGCTGGTTCCTCTGCCTACACACTCTTTGCCCACATATCTACATAGATGGCTCCTTCACTTCCTTCAGATCTCTACTCAAACGCCATCTTCTCATTAGGGGTTCATTTGAAGAATTCTATGTAAAATAGCTAGCTTTTCACCACTATCATTGCTCCTTTTGCCCCTCCTTGCTTTCTTTCTCTGTAGTATTCCTCACCAACTAACATGCTATTTATTTACTTGTTCCTTTTCTTTTTTTTTTTTTTTTTAGACAGAGTTTCACTCTTGTTGCCCAGACTGGAGTGAATTGGCGCAATCTCAGCTCACTGCAACCTCCACCTCCCACCTCCCAGGTTCAAGCAGTTCTCCTGCCTCAGCCTCCCGAGTAGCTGGGATTACAGGCATGCAGTACCACACCCAGCTAATTTTGTATTTTTAGTAGAGACAGGGTTTCTCCATGTTGGTCAGGCTGGTCTCAAACTCCCAACTTCAGGTGATCCATCCACCTTTGTCTCCCAAAGTGCTGGGATTACAGGCGTGAGCCACTGCATCCAGCCCTTACTTATTTCTTTATGGTTTTTTTCTTATTATCACTGCAATATAGGCACCATAAGAGTAAGGACTTCACTTTGTCCACTGCTGTATCTCCCAGCAACTAAAGCAGTACTTGGCATATGAACGTTCGATAAATTCTTTTTGATTAAATGCATTAGTAAGTGCATTACCTTTAATCTTTTGCTTGACAAATTGATAAATGTTTTCTGACATATTACAAGTAATTTTAAGTGAAAACCCTTTACATTTATTTTGTCCCATATTTGTATGTGCTGTATTTTAACATGAGTGGTCATTGTCCATTACGTCCTTCCCTCCCTCATCCCCCCTCCTATCAGTCCATTCATTTTTAAATGTGACAATGCTCCCTGATCCATATCTTTGTGCTATTCCAAAGTGTTATGCCATTTTCTCTACTTCATTTCTCAAGATTCATGCGATCTGGGGAGGGGAAGAAGGGTCAGATGCACAGTGCTCAGAATGTACAGTAGGCATTTTTCTAATAGTTTGGGAAGGAACTAACGCTTAAAACATAGAAGAAAGGAGGAAAGAAAAGAACAAATGGCTCTTCCTGGCAGCACTATTTTCTTAACCCTGATTCTCTTGTTACTCAGGTAGCACATGGCATTTTATAGCTGCTGCTTTTATAATGTCTTAAATTATCATGATGATTGAGAGGCATAATTTGATCACCTGCTGTCAATGGTCAAGGATGCATATTAGATATCACAATGTGTAACTGAATTAATAGAGCAGAAATTTGTCCAAAATGGCTACACTGTTGTTTCATCTCCAGTCTCTGATTGCATGCTGCTGGTCATTGCTGGTACTTAACTAGCACAATATAAGCTTCTTACTGTGATGCCATTTTCTCACCCAGTCTGGCTGAGGTAACATACTTGCTTACAGAAAGAAAACTGACTCAGGAGTTGCTAAGATGCTTTGCTGCTTAAAGAATCGTTATAATATGATCTATGTGAGGGATATGAGATAAGTTGAAAAAAACCAAAGAATGAAAAATAAGAATAAATCCTGACAAGGGGGATTTGAAAGCTTTTAGGAACATAAAAGAAGCAAATGTAAGAAATTACAGAGGGGGCTGGGCGTGGTGGCTCACCCCTGTAATCCCAGCACTTTGGGAGACCGAGGCAGGTGGATCACGAGGTCAGGAAATCGAGACCATCCTGGCTAACACGGTGAAACCCTATCTCTACTAAAAATACAAAAAAAAAAAAAATTAGCCGGGCGTGGTGTCAGGCGCCTGTAGTCCCAGCTACTTAGGAGGCTGAGGCAGGAGAATGGTGTGAACCCGGGATGTGGAGCTTGCAGTGAGTAGAGCTCACTCCACTGCACTCCAGCCTGGGTGACAGAGTGAGACTCGGTCTTGAATATAAAAATAAATAAAAAATAAAGAAATTACAGAGAGAAGGTTTTGCTGTGCTTCCAATTGAGAGTAGAAATAGAGGAAAGGAAAAGAGAAATACTAAATGGCAAAAGAGTTCACCATCAGATAGTTATCTCCTCTGCATGGAATGAATAAGGTTGAAATTAAACAGATATTATTTACAGAAATGACTTAACTGGTAGATACCTTTTAGATCAAACCTCACTACAGGTGACGATCTTACACCAGCTCCTTTTCAGCCTCCCCCAACCCTGAGTAACCTCACCATATACCCTTTTGCTGTGCTTCATGACCTGGATGCTGCAATTGTTACTGCTTCCTGAAGTGGGTCATAACACTACATATTCCAAGACTACAAAATGAGGTGTTAGGACCCAACAGATGATTGCAATGGGTGTTCTTAATCCTAAAAAAAAATATTTTACACAAAACACTATACACTACCCTTGTACTCACTGATTACCCTACAAGATACCAGACCCTTATCCAGAGTACCAGAAGGAAAGCTCACTACTTCTTCCTTTTGATTCTCTTCCCTCTTCCTACACAGACTTAATGAAGACATCTGCCTGACAATATTCAGCTTGTCAAATTAGACAAGAAACAGCCAAATCTGCCTTGTCATCTGTGTCCAAAAAAAAATAATCTAAAGAAAAGATGTCAGAAATACATATGCTTCATCTTGCCCTCAGCCCATTCTTGCTAATTATAAAAAAGAATGATGGATGCTGAATGGTTTTACAATTCTCTTAATTTTGATGTTCCCTTATGAAAAATGAATCTTTATTACCATTGGAGCCCATGAGCAGCATGCACAAACTGGCTCTGACGGGGAGAAAAATTGCTTAAGAGAAGAGTGGAGAGTAAAAATACGTGGCTTTTTCACCAGTTTGAATGCTTGAACCAATATGCAGAATATCCTAGCTGCTAGAGAGAAAGATGGAAGTTGGACAGAGAAAAGGTAAAGCTGATGCTCTGAAAGGTTTGAAAAGCAATTCTAGAGGCCGGGGGTGGTGGCTCATGCCTGTAATCCCAGCACTTTAGGAGGCCGAGGCAGGCAGATCACAAGGTCAAGAGATCGAGACCATCCTGGCTAACACAGTGAAACCCCTTCTCTACTAAAAATACAAAAATTATCCGGGCGTTGTGGCGGGCGCCTGTAGTCCCAGCTATCAGGGGGCTGAGGCAGGAGAATGGCGTGAACCTGGGAGGTGGAGTTTGTGGTGAGCCAAGATCATGCCACTGCACTCCAGCCTGGGTGACAGAGCGAGACTCCATCTCAAAAAAAAAGAAAAGAAAGCAATTCTAAGTTTCCACAAAACTAGAATTAGACCTGCAGATGACTCATGTAAGATACTGACACACCCTTATCTGTTCCCCATGTTGCCTCTCTTGTCTTTTTCTCCCATTCAAATTTATTCCCTCTCCTCTCTCCTGCTTTTCTACATCTCAGCAGCACCCTACATGTAATGTAAAAGACAATGAAAAAACAAAGAGACTATCTCTCATGCTCACTTGGGAATTAGTTGTTTGTGTATACTATTGTAAAGTATTATTGGGCAGACATACTGTGATTTAAAATCATTTCCTTGATTATTTCTTCAAAGCCAGAGGCAGTGGCTGACACCTGGAATCCCAGGATTTGGGGAATTGCTTGAGGCCAGGAGTTTAAACCCAACCTGGGCAACATAGCAAAACCATCTGTACAAAAATCTTAAAGAAAAGGAAAACTAGCTGGGCTTGGTTGGTAGGCTGAGTGGGGAGGGTGGTTTGAGCCCAGGAGTTTGAGGCCGCAGCAAGACAAGGAGGCACCACTGAACTCCAGCCTAAACGACAGAGCAAGACATAGTCTCAAAAAAAAAAAAAAACCAAAGTATTCTTTCCTGTGATTTGTAAAGTTCTCTTTAGACGCTCCTTCCCTACAGTGTCTCAACTGGTGAAAAACTCAACCCAAAAATATTAGTTCCTTCCTGGGCATTGGTCTTCACTGGTTGCCCAATCCATTCACCTTCCCCGGATTTCCTTCTGGGAAAATGTCCCTTCCTCATTGTGTGTGGTCATGGCGGTCAAGGCAATTGCCTGTCTTTGGAAACCAAGTGTTCCAGATCCTTTTTCTGGTAGTCCCAAGGGTCAATTGTGTGACTTAACTACAGCCAATCAGTTATCTTTCTTCTGGGACTATGAATATTGAGCAAATAATACAAGAATGAGGAAAATATTGTAGAGATGATTTCAGTTCAGTGGCAATAAAAGAGAAGAGGTATGCTAACCAGACAAGTTTTGCCATGAGATAGTTCTGTTCTTCCCACTTCCTCATTTTCTAAATCCCCTTTTGCTCCTGTCTGTTCCCAAGCCTTGCCTTGTAGCCTGTTAGCCTGTTATCCCCACGTATGCAAGCACCATATCCATCCCTTCCCCTACCACCAATGTCCTAAATAAATGTATTTTGGTTTAAGCTAACAGTAGTCGATTTCTGTTGATCACAATTAGGGTAACTGATAGAATACTCTAGAGATGAAAGTGAAACTACAAAAGATCATTTGCAAACTATTTTTTATTGCAACAAAACTACTTGTGAGGGGAAAATTTGATAAGGTTTTTGCTATGTGGAAAAACAGACCACGCAACTTGTAATGAAACATACTTTAAACTATTTTCTCTTTTAAATAATTTCAGTATGTCCTGGGAAAATGGAAGCCGTCAAATTTTAAAAGAAAAATAGGCAGTTAATGATGTGAGGACTGTCCCTCCACTTTAGGACAGAGTTAGGGAGAAGGATATTAATAGATAATACCGGAGATTTTAAATTTGACAGCATAAAGCCTGAAAAATTATAAAATTTATCTAGATTAGGGAGAATGCTGGATCAAAGATCGAATGACCAGAGTAATGGCAGTGGACTGAGCAGACATGACAAGAGGACATGTCATCAATGGCCCCAATTAATACTCCTGTTGACAGGCAGCTGAGTCATTAAATGACAGTGAACGAAAAACTGTAAATGAGTAGAGAGAACTCATGGGTAGGAGAAGACAACTTAAAAAAACCAAATGATACACTCATAGCTTGATAATGGCTCCACTTAGTTAATGCTAGTTATTAATTTTTACTGACAAACTTCAGTATGTACGTATCACTAACTTTATCAGGAAATTACTTTTCATGTATATCTCTGCCATTTTAATTTTTTCATATGATAGGGAAAAAATGCAAAGATGAGGAATTCTGTGTTATAGTAATGTCCCATACCATGGGCAACACAGAGCTTGGACTGAATGGGTGAGTATGTGTGTGTGTGTGCGTGCGCGTGCACACGTGCATGTGTGTTGAGCATAAGTATACAGAAAAGCAAGACGAATGAATGGAAATCTATGCTTGAATTGCCTGAATCAAGATTCATGCTGGAGAGAAATGAAAACCAACATAAAGACTGTAGTTGAGACTATAAGAAATGATGCATGCTTAAGGAGTACTGGGAATAGAAAAAAAATAGCAGAATTCTGATACAAGGGTTCTGAGAGACACACACGCTAAAGAGAAAGAAGAAGCAGCAAAAAAAATATCAGGGAAACTGGCTGAAGAAGTATCAAGAGAACTAAGAAAATACACTATTCAAGAGAGAGAGAGATTCAAGAGAAATGCTGCACACATCAAACTGATAAAGAAAGGGCCTCCAGATTGGGTTCTGCATAAATGCATTATTGCAGCATTAGCAACGTTTTTCTGATATTTAATTAAAACACATGTATTACTAAACTTGGTAATATATTGAAAAGCATTTGGAATATACCAAAGATCTATTTTGACATTTTACTGCAATATAATTATTTCCAGAGAACAGGGATGTCTATTTTAGTGGCGAAAATTACAGTCAAGGACCACGCGCGGTGGCTCATTCCTATATAATCCCAGCACTTTGGAAGGTCAAGGCGGGTGGATCACTTGAGGTCAGGAGTTCAAGACCAGCCTGACCAACATGATGAAACCCCGTCTCTACTAAAAATACAAAATTAGCTGAGCCTGGTGGTGCACGCCTGTAATCCCAGCTACTTGGGAGACTGAGGCAGGAGAATCGCTTGAATCCAGAAGATGGAGGTTGCAGTGAGCCGAGATCACGCCATTGCACTCCAACCTAGCCAAGAAGAGTGAAACTCCATCCAAAATAATAATAATAATAATTACATTCAGAGACATGGAGACTGCTAGCACCAAAAAAAAGTGTGCTTGACTAGCATCAAAGGAACAAAAGAAGTTGAGTCCAGAGTTAATCCCTGCCATAGTTCTACATATTTATGATTTGTTTTGTTATTCTATATGGCAAGAAAACTACTTTGTAATCAAGCAAGCTTGTTTGCGCTCAGATCAGCTGCTTTCTAGGTGTGTGATCTCACAGTTATTCAATTTCTTCAAGCCTCAGTATCCTCATCTATAAAATGGAGCAAATAATATCTACTTCAGTGAGGGTTGCCTTCGTTAGTGTTCTTAATTATGGCCGATTCTATATAAAGTGTTTGATATTGGAGTTGTTTTTTAATGCCTGTACCTATCTGGTAAGATTTCAGAAGCTCCAACTTCTGGTCGGGCACAGTGGTTCATGCCTGTAATCCCAGCACTTTGGGAGGCCGAGGTGGGCAGATCATCTGAGGTCAGGAGTTTGAGACCAGCCTGGCCAACATGGTGAAACTCTGTCTCTACTAAAAATACAAAAAGTAGCTGGGCATGGTGGCACGTGCCTGTAATCCCAGCTATCCGGGAGGCTGAGGCAGGAGAATCACTGGAACCCGGGAGGCGGAGGCTGCAGTGAGCTGAGATGTCACCACTGCACTCCAACGTGGACAACAGAGCAAGACTCCATCTCAAAAAAAAAAAAAAAAAAAGGAAAGAAAAAAGAAAAAAAGAAGCTCCAACTTACTTGCCTTCTTTCCTTGTCATCAACATCAACGCCTCCGCTCCATACTTAGATTGAAACCCAAACTTCCCACGTTAGATTAAATCCTTTGGCTAAAGAATGTCCTGGTTTAAAAGATTAAAAATACTGAAATATAACACATTAGACTGTCAGTCAGTTATGCCTCGATGGATAAGTTTATTACATTTTTGACTAAGAGTGTATTTTAATGGGGGTAAAAAGTCATTGAAAGTCCTGAACCCATTTGGGATAGTAGTATAAGTGTATCATCCTGAGAAGGAAAACAGGGCAAAATAGGGAACCTGGAAGCACAGAAACAAACTTTATCTCCTTTATGGATATCTCTCAGGATCTAACTTAGTTTAGAAAGTGTTATTTCAGGCAGGGTGGAGAGAGGGAAAAAAAGATCTGTTCAATATTCAACAGTTATGACTTTCTAAAGTGCCATGAGGGTAAAATATAAAAGCTTTTATTAAAATTCAAGCATTCATAATACATTTTTATTTATAGATAGCCTTTATTCCCAAAGCTCTTGGGACTTTGCAGACACATTACAATTCAACCTCAATTTATCTTCACAAGTGTGTCACTAAAGTGTGTAAGGAGTAGCTATAACTCTATTATCTTCAGATTACAGATATAGAAACGAAAGCAGAGACAGATAAAGTAATTTATCTATGGCCTCACTACACGTAAGTGGTTGAGCAGGGAACAGAGCCAGTCATGTAATAGATACCTCTCCTGTCAGATAAGGACATCAGCATCCCATCCCAGCTAAGACCTGCCTTTTGCTGAATCCTTAGTACCAACTAATAGAAGGCTGGGAAGATGGAAGGTCCTATTCAGAGAAATAAAAATTAACAGTTCAATCTCTGACAAATCGTTGCTGATATGGTTGTTGTGGATTTGATGGCTGTGAGGTGAGCCAGAAGTTGAGGCTAGTCTAAAGGGCAGAGCAGTTTCTGGCCATTAGATGAACAGCCGTGTGCTCTAAAGCCTGCTCTACTGCACCTCCCACCATTCCTGCCTTCAGCCAGCTTCAAGCCCAGCGTGGCCTGCAACTTCGGCTCAGCTGAATGGGTACTGAACCCTAACCTAGCCCACCCACCAAATCGGCCTCGCGCTGCAGCCACTCTCTGTCTCTAAGGTAAAACTGGAGCATACATCACTCTGACACTGAGCCAAATTCTGAGGCAAGGCTTTCACTTTGTTTTTCCACCAGTTATTTTCTTTCAAAGGTCATTGTTCAGAAGAAAACAAAGGAAAGCTAGCATGAATATTTTTGGGAAAGGATAATAAACAAGCACTCATTCATTATTTTTGTTTATAAAAATCTACTTTCCTTTCTTGAGAAAAATGAAATAAGATGGTAGAATAATTACTAAAATTGGATGTTTAACAATAAATGGTTAAGATTACTTATTTTAGGTAAAGATATGTAAAGATGTATAAAGCCTTAAGCCAAAGTCTTATTGTTTACGATTGTGACAAACTTGAATTTAGGTGAAAAAAACTGGATTCGAAAATGCATGGTTGGCTTAAATACAAACTTCTCACTCTGATGCTTGAAGCAAACCAAAATAAAGCTCCCCCCCTTTTTTATAGTTTCCTTTTTTCTATTCCCCTAAGTAGACCTCTCAATATAATTAAATCATATTATTTCCTCTTCCAAAATACATTTTACATTTTCTTTTATCTTTGTTAGAATGTTGCCACTGCTTAAAATGTACTTCCCTTCCATCCCAATTAATAATGTTAGAAGATTTTATTCACCAGGGAGTTATAACAACTCTAAATTTATTTGTGTCTAATGCGATGACCTCAAAAAGAGTAATTCATTTCAGAACTACAAAAAGAAATTTCTGAATCCACAATAAAAGAGGCAGATTTTAACACAACTCTTACTAACCAATAGAATAAAAAGACAAAAAATCAGTAAGGATATAGAAGATCTGAATAACAGCATAGCAAACTTGTCCTTTTCTACTACATACAGAATATAGTATTTATTAAAATTGGGTTCTCAAGAAGCTAAAAAAGAATAGGAAATTAAATCACAAATTTAAACTTAGGAAATATTAAAGCTAAGAGCAGAAATTGGGGTCTGTTACATATTCTTGTGTTTTGGTTGTTGTTCTGTTTTTAATAACTCTTTCAAAATATAAAAACCATTCTTAGCTCACTGGCCCAAACAAAAACAGGCCATGAGCCAGGTTGGCCTGAGAAGTATAGTTTGCCAACTCCTGCTTTAGATCATATGGATATTAAAATGATCATAACAAGATATTATAGGCCGGCCACAGTGGCTCGTGCCTGTAATCCCAGCACTTTGGGAGGCCAAGGCAGGAGGATTACTTGAACACAAGAGTTCAAGACCAGTCTGGGTAGCATGGTGAGACTCATCTCTACAAAAGAAAAAAGAATGTATTATTTTTTAAATTTCATGTCAATAAATTTTAAAATTTAGATGACATGGCTGGGCATGGTGGCTAATGCTCGAAATCCAGCACTTTGGGAGGCTGAAGCAGGCAGATCACTTGAGTCCAGGAGTTTGAAACCAGCCTGAGCAACCTGGAAAAACCCCGTCTCTACTAAAACTACAAAAATTAGCTGGGCATGGTGGTGCACACCTGTAATCCCAGCTAGTTGGGAAGCTGAGGCACAAGAATCTCTTGAACCTGGGAGGCTGAGGTTTCTATGAGCTGAGATCACGTCACTGCACTCCAGCCTGGGCAACAGAGTGAGACTCCATCTCAAAAATAAATAAATAAAATAAAATTTAGATGACATGGACAAAGCACAAGCTACCAAAACTAAGACAAGAATAAAAAGTCTAAATGGCCTGTTGAAGATACTGGATTCTCAATTTAATTCCTTCCCACAGAGAAAATGACAGGCCCAGATGGTTTGCTGGTAAATTCTACCAAACGTTTAAACAGACTTTTCTAGAGAACAGCAAATGAGGCACTATTTCTCTTTATTTTTGAAGTTATTATGTTAATGTTGATATCAAACCATGACAAAAATGCTTTAAGAAAGAAAAAGTCTAAGTCAATATCACTCAGAGCACAAACTGAAAAAATTCTAAACAAAATTCTAACAAATCAAATTTAGCAAAATATAAAAATCTGAGTTTATTCCAAGAGTGCAAGATTGGTCAAAGATTTAAAAATCAGTCAGTGCAATTTATCACATTAGTGGAAAAGAAAATTCATAGGCCGGGCGCAGTGGCTCAAGTCTGTAATCCCAGCACTTTGGGAGGCCGAGACGGGCGGATCACGAGGTCAGGAGATCGAGACCATCCTGGCTAATACGGTGA
>NW_012112030.1:14975608-14993272 GCF_000951035.1 Colobus angolensis palliatus
AAAAGAAAATTCATATGATCATTTAAATAAATAGAGAAAACACTGTGATAAAATTCAAAATATATTCATTATAAAAATTCTCATACTAGGAATAGAAGGTAATTTTCTTATTTTTTAAAGAGTATGTAAAGGAAAGATACAGCAAGCATTATGCTTAGCGGTGAAATGGTGAAAGCTCTCTACTGAGATCTGGAAAAAGATGGATATGTCTGTCGTCACCACTTCCTTTCAACATTGGAAGAAGGTAGTCACCAGTGCAGAAAGGGAGCTCAGCTAATACAGAAAAACAAAAGGGAAAGAAAATGAGGAATGGGGAATGGGGGGAAAGACTAGAAAGAAAGAAATAAGAAATAAAACCCAGATGATATGTGCATGTGTTCACAGAAGTGCCAAAAGAATGACAGAAAATTAGCATTAACAAGACAGTTCATCAAAATTGCTACATAATGAATAAAGCGTTCCTTTTCCTACTTCAAGTCAGGAAGAATATTCTCCTGTTATTTTCTAGAAGCTCCAGAAGCTCCTAAATGTATTACTTTATGCCAGCAATAAACAGAAAATAAAATTTTTAAATGATACTCTATATTATAAACCAAAATGTTCAATTATTAAATATTAAATCTAACAAAAGACATATAAGACCTCTATACAGAAAGCTATGAAACACTGAGAGACATTAAAGAAGACTAAAACAAAAGGAGAGACATACCATGTTCATGAGTTTGAAGACTCAATAATGTAACATCAATTTTCTACAAACTACTGTATAGAGTCTGTACAATCCCAGCTAAAATCTTAACCCATTTTAAAATTTGTTTTATAAACTTGTGTTTATATATATTATGTGTGTGTTTATATTTATGTGTATGTATATTTGTCTTGTTGTTGTTTCCACGGAACTGGAAAAGCTGGTCCTAAAATGAAAATGCATCAAAATGCAATTGCTCCAGTCTGGTTCCAAAATGGAAATATATGGAAATACAATAGACTCAGAATAGTGAAGATATTCTTGAAGAAGTACATGATGTGAGGACTTACTCTACAGGACATTGATACACCCTAAATGTAAAAATAATTAAGACAATATGATATTGATTAAAGGACAGACAATAAAACAGTGAAATGAAAACAAAATTCCAGAAATAGACCTGTTCGTATCTAGATCCTGAATTACAATTAACATGGCACTTCAGAATAGTAGGGAAAGCATAACTTTACAATAAATGTTGCTGACAACATTGGATATCCCCATAGGTGAAAAGAAATGGACTTTAAACTCAATCACACGCCATTCAGAGAAAACAATGCCAGAGAGATTGCAAATTTAAGTGTGAAAAAACAAAATTCTGAAGCTTCTAGAAGACATTAGTAGTATTTCTTCATGACCTAGATAGAATTGGGAAAGACTTCATAAACAGGACATCAAAACCAAAATCATAAAAAGAAAGATTAATTAATGCTTCTATATCAAGTTTATTGAGGCACTAATAAGACAGTAAAAAGTAAGCCATGAGTAGGAGACAATATTTTTAGTATATATGAACAATTCTACAAACCAATAATAATAATAAAGGTAAACAACCAAACAGAAAAATGTGCAAGAGATTTGAACAGCCAACTCACAAAAGATGATATTCAAATAGTCAATGAATGTATGAACATGTGAAAGGTACTGAATTCATTGGTTAATGTAAACTCAGGGAAAATGTAAACTAAAAGTAGATAAAGTACCACTACAAACCCATCAATGTGGCCAAAACTTAAGACTGAAAATATCAATCATTGAGGCATTCACTATTTTTTAGCATATAAAATTAGTGCAATCTGCTTACTAGAGAGTTGGGCAGTATCTAAGGATTGAATACAAGCACGCTGAAGGATCCAACACTTCCATTCCTAGGACAGATATAACAGAAATGTGTACATACGTGCACCAAGGGCCGTGTAGAACTATGTTCTTAGCAGTATTATTTGTTCTTGCCTCAAACTAAAAATACCCAAATGCCCATTAACAGTAAAACTGATAAGTGAATTGTAGGTGTAATTTTATAATGGAAGATTTAAAGATACTGAAAAATAAAAATTACAGTTAAAATAAAATCCTGGGTAAATTTCACAAATACATTGAGCAAAAGAAGCCAGCCATGAAAGCATTTATATTGTGTAGTTTCTTACCATAAAATTCAAAACAGACAAAACTAAACCACAGAGTTTAGCAACACACGCCTAGAGATAAATCTATAAAGCAAGCCAGGAGGTGATTACAATAATAGCCAAGGGAAGATGAAGGGAAGGTAAGTTGGACTTCCAGGGTGCTGGCAGGATTCTTTTTTTTTTTTTACTTCTACTTTAGATTTGGGGGTACATGTGAAGGTTTGTTACATAGGTAAACATGTGTTGTGAGTGTTTGTTGTACATATTATTTCATCACCCAGGTATTAAGCTCAGTACCCAATAGTGATCTTTTCTGCTCCTCTCCTTCCTCCCACCTCCTCCCTCAAGTAGACCCCAGTGTCTATTGTTTTCTTCTTTGTGTTCATGAGTTCTTATCATTTAGCTCCCACTTATAAGTGAGAACATGTGGTATTTAGTTTTCTGTTCCTGTGTTAGTTTGCTAAGGATAATAGCCTCCAACTCCACACCCATGTTCCTACAAAAGACATGATCTTGTTCTTCTTTCTTTCTTTCTTTCTTTCTCTTTCTTTCTTTCTTTCTTTCTTCCTTTCTTTTTGTTATACGGAGTCTCCCTCTGTCACCCAGGCTATAGTATAGTGGCGTGATCTTGGCCCACTGCAACCTCTGCTTCCAGGGTCAAGTGATTCTCCTGCCTCAGCCTCCCAAGTAGCTGGGACTATAGGCATGCACCACCATGCCCAGCTAATTTTTGTATTTTTAGTAAAGATGGGGTTTCACCATGTTGGCCAGGATGGTCTCGATCTCTTGACCTTGTGATCTGCCTGCCTCAGCCTCCCAAAGTGGATCTTGTTCTTTTTTATGGCTGCATAGTATTCCATGGTGTATATGTACCATGTTTTTCTTTATCCAATCTGTCATTGATGAGCATTTAGATTGAGTCCATGTCCTTCCTATTGTGAATAGTGCTGCAATGATGATTTTATTTCTTGATCTGGGTGGTGGTTACATGCCTTATGATAAATTATTAGGCCACACATTTTTCGTTTTTTGGGGTGTTTGTTTGTTTGTTTTGAGATGGAGTCTCACTCTGTCACCCATGCTGGAGTGCAGTGCCGTGATCTCAGCTCACTGCAACCTCCACCTCCTTTGTTCAAGTGATCCTCCTGCCTCAGCCTTCCGAGTAGCTAGGACTACAGGCACCTGCCACCATGCCCAGCTAATTTTTGTATTTTTAGTAGAGGTGAGGTTTCACCATGTTGGCAAGGCTAGTCTCAAACTCCTGAACTCAAATGATCCACCCACCTTGGCCACCAGAAGGTGCTGGGATTACAGGCATGAGCCACTGTGCCCAGCCTGTATATGTTTTAATTGCAAAATTTAAAAGCTTTTTTAAAAAAAAAAACCTTCAACATGAACCTATTGGTGGTATCCAGTGACACTGCTACTTACAGAAAATGGCCTGTTAAATTCAGCCCTGGCCTTTGCATTGTGCCTTCAATAATCATATATGAAAGCCCAACACTGCAATTCTTACTGAAGCTATCATCTCACTATTTAAATGAAAGACTTTAGAATTTTTTATTTTTATGCAAAATGAATTGTAAGGATTTTCAAAAGAGAAAGAACAGCAAACATTTCAAACCACATGTAGTTTTAATTAAAACTCTCCTAGCAGAAAAAAAAAAACCTTTATCATCAGCTGCTGTACGTCCCCTCTAGGACCTCTGTAGGAGTGCTGTGCTTTCCTTAGGAGAACTGTCCATGTGTACACATACTTGAAACAGATGAGAGATTTAGCAGCAAAGATCTCACCCTGTGTGGCAGCCCGTCACAGGAAGGAGCAATGGAGCCCAGCGAGTTCTCTCTTCACCATGGAGCTGTCTGCCACCCAAGACAGGCATTTAACATGTTGGCTCCAGCAACCCTTACCTCTTTTGTCACGCCAATTAAGCTATTAAAATTAATGCAGAAGTCCTAGCTACTCGGGAGGCTGAGGAGGAAGAAGTGTTTAGCCCAGGAGTTCAAGACCATCCTGGGCAACTTAGAGAGGCCCTGTTTCTAAAAAAAAAAAGTTTTTTAAAATTAGCTAGGAGTGATGACATATGCCTGTAGTCTGAGCTACTGGAGAGGCTGAGGCAGGAGGATCACTTGAGCCCAGGAGTTTGCTGCAGTAAGCCATGATAGTGCCACTACACTCCAGTCTGGGTGACAGAGTGAGACTCTGTCTCTAAATAAATAAATAAGTAGAAGTACTTAAAGCTAAAGTGTTATGGTAGATGTTCTTAAAGCGGTCAGAAATTTGTACCCTGACTTCTTAGCAAGATGCTTTTCCACTTTGTTAACCTCAAAAAGAAAAAAGTCTAAAGGTCACACCTATATTCTGCGGCTTCATTGATTTCCTCACTTTCTGTTCCACCAGATGAATGTTTACCCTCTCAGTATTTTTTTAGAATTTCTATTTGATATGAGAGAGTAAAAGTTTACACTTTAAAATCCTCGCCACTCACCTTCACCCTCCCCCAACCAAACCTCGTCTTTCCCTGGACCAAAATCTCAACTAGTGTCCGTAGACATGGATACATACCTAGAGCAGAATAAATCAGATGGGAATTTTAATGCACTCAATACAGTTGAGCTAAAAGTCACTTATTTTATGAAGAAAAGATAACAACCTTTCTCGTGCTAGAGCACACTCGCTTCTTGAACAAAGTTCAGTGGTTGAAGCTGGTAGGGAAAGGGCCTATTTCTGATGACAGATAAAGCAGAGTTTTTACATTCCAGGTTAAATACTAGAGAAATATCTTAATGAAGATATTTTTCAGACTAGAGCAACCTCCTGAGGGAAACAGTTTGAAGTGACATCATTTGAGACATTTAAATTATAGTGGATAAAGTACTCAAACCCACCACGAAGAAACACTCTTTGTAGAACTCATGGGAAAATTACTGGGATTTATAATAGTCCTTTTCTACAAGGAGGTAAGCCTACGAGGCAGCCCTGCTATTGAATAAATGTTATTTTAAATGGAGTGTGGCTGTATTGTAACCCAGTTCCTCCTTCTATGGAGAAGAGCATGAATGGGTAGGTTAGCCAAAAAATTAACAGGTTTTTTCTTTTTAAAGCAGTAGATTTCTTCACAAAGCCTACCTAATTATGTGAGTTTCTCCTCAAGAACGACATGCTTCAGTGCTCATTTTCTTTCAACTAGTTTTTTAAATAATACCTCAGGACTTCCAACCCCCTTTCTCTAACAAATCAGCATGTAACAGAGAGGTTCTGAACTAACACAGTTTTGAATCTCAAATGTTTAAATTTGAACGTTCTGCCCTTTCGATAAAATGGATTTAACAGTGACCCTCCAAGGATTTTCCACTTCCAGTCTGACCCAGCACAGCCCTCATTAAGCATGTAGCACTCTACAAAGACTAAATCATTTATTTGGAATCAGTCCTTACGAGCTAGAAAAACTACCTTTCAGAGAGCCTTCATTTCAAAGGACAATTGCCATCTTCTGTAAGCCTATCGATTTTTCTTCATTGTGGGGATGAAGAATGTAAACAGAATTGCATATTTACTCATTGCCTTTTCTGATACCTTTGCTCTGAGAGCTCAACACTTCTGTCCCAGGTGTATGAAAGGCTGCTATTTCCAGAGCTGCTTCGTGTGAGATGATCAATGAATGGCCAGACAAAATTCTGATAATGCTCCACAATTAAGACTTGCCTTTACTTCAAAAGCTTTTATTAAGTTCATAGTTTTGACCTTACAAACTTTCATCCCCCCCCACTCCCCGCTTGGTAATTGCTAAAGTTTGACAGCCACTGTGTTTGCTGCCTGTAACATATGGCTAATTGAATCAGAGTTGGGGAAAGAACGAGTAGATTCCTAATTATGAGCCACTCCACAGATCTGAAGCCTGAATAAGTAGGAAACAAGGAAAAGGCTGCAGAGCCTAGAAAACATATTATAGCAGTGATTGCAGCAGGATGCAAACATTTCTAAAAATGCCTGACTATCATTTATTGATAGTTTGCTTTCTGTCTTTTAATCACACAAAGCAAAGAAAGATTCGATAGAGATTTGCTTTTATCTCTGTGATTTTTGCACGTCTGGACACCGGACACTTCATATTCTCATAATCATATATTAGTACACATTTGCATTTCTAATAAAGCAAACATGCTGGATTTTCATCTTATAGGTTCTTCTCCATCCTCAACAGTTACGAAGATACGTGTATGTATTTTTAAACGCGTGTTTCAGTTTCAAATGAATTTTTCTACAGCAGTTAATGGTAACATACGTCCTCTGAATTGCTTCCTCTGGGCTGAAGAGTAAGGCAATAAATGAAATATTTATCGAATATTGCTGCTGAACATTTAACTAACAGTACAAAGCACATTACTAGGTGTCAAAAGGGTAGTCACATCATAAGACACAGCTTTTCCATTTGTTTTCAGTGTTTGGGGAAGTGAGCAAGATGAACAATGGCAATATAATGTGAGATAGGTCACGGTCTATACATAAGGAATATATTATTAGATTAATGCCTTCCACTAGACTATAAATGCTATAAATGAAACCTAGCACAGTGACACATAATAGGCTTCAATAAATATTAATTATGAATGAATAAAGGCAGGAGGGAATATAATATACAGTTGTATTGGACTTTCAAGAGAAATCACTTCTGATTGTGGGATTGTAGAGAGACTTTCTCAAGCAAGATTTTGGTTTAAGTCTTAAACTAATGGATAAGCTTATAGTGGGTATGACAAGGGTCACTCTACTGAGATGACTCAATCGGAGGCAAAATGTAAGATACAGGATGTATCTGGGTGGCACAATTAATCTAGTTTGTTTGAGAAAGTCATCTATAATACTTGACCTTTTTTCAGCATGTTATAAATTTTATAAAGATACATGAAAAAGAGTAGTGGGAGATAGACCTAGAAAGGTATATTGGGAACAGATCTTGGATAACCTTGACTACAGGTTAATGATCATGACAAAAAGCAGTGATCCATCAATGTCTGTGGGTTAATTCAAATTGTAACCATTTATTCATAACAGGAAATGTTCTCTTCTCTGAAGTCTTTCAAGAGCTCATGTACTGAAATTAACATATTACAGTAGTAAAGATAAAGTGATGGCTGTCCCTGGAATCCGTTGTCAGGATCAACTTGGAAGGTAGTGGAGCTGGATAACTCCACCGAGAATTGACATCCATATTAGAAACTTCATTCCCTCTCCCTGTTTTCCTTTTGGCAGCTTGCCAGCTGTAAATAAAAATAACTCAGAACTTTAATTTAAGGGATGATATCTATGGTGTCTTTATTAACAGCCATATTTTTAAAGTAAGAACTTAGAAGAAGGAATAAAATATCTCATTGAAAGGTTAGGTAGTGCTAAGAATGCAGTTTCTTTGGAATTTGTGGCAAAGACTATCAATTGTTTATACCAACAGCTGTTCTTCTCTAACAGTATATTAACATTATAAAATCCATTATTTTTGACAGCAAATATAGATACCTGGAGACTTCAAGAATACAGTCAAAGTTTCTAACTTCCTTTGCTAGTGTAATTATGTGAATAATTTCTGGCCAATAAGACATAAGCAAAAGAATTGTGTGCAACTTCTGGGAAGAGAAGAGATGCCACTTCCTTCATCTTGTTCTTCACCTTGCTGTCTGGAATGTGAACTTGATGGCTGGAACTTGATCAGCCTTCTTGGATCAGGAGGCGGCCTGGGAATAGGAATAAAGCTGAAGAGAAGCCGCTGTATTCTTGAAAATTATAAAGATTCCATGCCATTTTAGATTGCGTTCCTGTGGACTCCATTTATATGTATGAAATAAAAGTTTATATTGTTTAAGCTCCTGTTATTGTGGGTTTTCTGTCACTTGCAACTAAATACAAACTTATATAATTTGAAATGTTAAGAAATTAAAGAATTTTTAGGAATAATAGCAATATATGAAGCATCTTACAGTAAATTAGATTGTTGCTAAGGAAATATTCATTCTTCCCCTTTCCATAGAAAGAACACACTTTCCTACTGATGGATTTAGCCATGTGACTTCCTTTAACCAATAAGATGTTAGCATACATGATATGAACCAAGGCTAGAATGTGTCTGTGTGATTGAGTTTACCTCCTGTACTCCTTCCTATTGCCATGAAAAGAGCTTCTGCTGGATAGCTATTACTTTGCAGACCAAGTCCCAAAAGAAATATGCATGAAGGAGACTCAAGCTCAACCCTCAGCCAGAGCTTGAAGAAGCTGAACTAGAACTGACACACGAATGAACAAGAAATAAATACTTACGGTTTTATGCCACTAGATTTTGTGATTGTTTGTCATCCAGCATTAGCTGACTAATGTACATCCTCTACAGACTCTGTTTAAATTTGTCAGGATGTTAGGCATTGAGAACTACAAGCTATGATTTTCAACCCAAAAATTATCACTACAATTCACTGTAGCATTAAACCAGCAGATTACCAACATTTTAGTACCACTAAAGTGACTTAAAGATACAAATGCTTGGCTGGGCGCAGTGGCTCATGCCTGTAACCCTAGCACTTTGGGAGGCTGAGGCGGTGGAACACCTGATGTCAGGAGTTCAAGACCAGCCTAGCCAAATTGGTGAAATCCTGTCTCTACTAAAAATACAAGAATTAGCTAGACATGGTGGCAGGTGCCTGCAGTCCCAGCTACTCAGGAGTCTGAGGCAGGAGAATGACTTGAATCCGGGAGGTGGAGGTTGCAGTGAGCTGAGATCACTACTCCAGTATGGGCAACAGAGCGAGACTCTGTCTTAAAAAAAAAAAAAGTCCTGGCGCGGTGGCTCATGCCTGTAATCCCAGCACTTTGGGAGGCCGAGGCGGGCAGATAACGAGGTCAAGAGATTGAGACCATCCTGGCTAACACAGTGAGACTCCGTCTCTACTGAAAATACACAAAATTAGCAGGGCGTGGTGGCGGGCGCCTGTAGTCCCAGCTAGTCGGGAGGCTGAGGCAGGAGAATGGCCTGAACCCGGGAGGCGGAGGTTGCAGTGAGCCGAGATCGTACCACTGCACTCCAGCCTGGGCAACAGAGCGAAACTCTGTCTCAAAAAAAAAAAAAAAAAAAATTACAAATGCTTAACTCATATTTACACTACAATATGACTCTATGTACTTAAGATCAGAAGCCAAGTTATTTCTATGGCCAGTGGCTTTTACGGTTTTAAATAGAACTCATAGACTCAATTTGTCTGGAAATATGACAGTATTACAACGAACTGCCTTTGCCATGAGTACCAGAGCATTTGAAGTTTTCCTTTTATGTTTATAAACTGAAAGAAAGTGATTTCCTTACACCATTTATTCTTGATCTCTCTCATTCATTGCAACTGACTTGCCAATCATTCCTGTTGAGGACATTAATAAATGACAATAAAAGAGGTACAAATAATTGCAAGATAGGCAATCCTCAAGAGGGTTTTTCTTTCCTTTTTTGTTTTTTGTTTAATTATTTTGCCCAAAAAACTCTCCAGCCTTAGAATCTAATATTTTTAATTCTCTTTCAGGGTTATTTGTTTAGACACCTGAGAAAGTCGTCATCTCCTAATCTTCCTAAATAAAACTCTTCTTTATTTCTTCAATTCTCCTACTTCTCCCCCAGCCCCATCAATGCATGCATGTAGACATGATTTTCCTCTGGCTTGATCTTGCTTGCTAACAGTGGCCCCAGACACATGGCTGTGGACCCAAAGGGCTAACAGGTGTCCATAGACCTCTCCATGAGCTCACCCTTTGTTATCTGCATGCCTGGCTTCTTGGGCTTTTCGGCAGTCTTTGACTTGTCACCCATGTAACAGATTCACTAGACTTTCAATCACTCTCACTACCCCTTCCAAAACTTCACCACGTTCTTTCTTTTTACTTTTCTTTCTTTCTTTCCCTTTCTTTCCCTTTCTTTCTCTCTTTCTTTCTTTCTTTCTTTTCTTTTCTTTCTCTTTCTTTCTTTCTCTCTCTTTCTTTCTCTCTCTCTCTCTCTTTCTTTCTTCAAGGATAGAGTCCGGCTCTGTCACCCAGGCTGGAGCCCAGTGACGCAATCTTGGCTCACTGCAACCTCCAGCAATTCTCCTGCCTCAGCCTCCTGAGTAGCTGGGATTACAGGTGCACGCTACTATGCCTAGCTAATTTTTATATTTTTTTGTAGAGTCGTTTCACCATATGGCCCAGGCTAGTCTCAAACTCCCCAGCTCAGGCAATCCACTCACCTCGGCATCCCAAAGTACTAGGATTACAGGTGTGAGCCACCGCGCCCAGCCGTTCTTTCTTTTTTCTGTAATAAATCCAAGTGCCTCCCCTTTTCTATAATACATCTCTTGTTTCAGTAATACTTATAATGGCTCTTGATTCCCTAACCAAACCATTTGTTTTCATGCCATTTACTTTCCACCATATCCCGTTCTCCTCCCACAACTGCACCATTCACTACTGCCAAATGGTACTCAAAAGCAGACCCTTCTGAGCTTTTGTGCATAAGAAGGCATATAACATGCCAGGCTCAGTGGCTCATGCCTATAATTCCAGCACTTTGGGAGGCAAAAGCAAGAGGATCTCTTGAGCCCAGGAGTTAAAGACTAGTCTGGGCAATATAGTGAGACTCCATCTCTACAAAAAAAAAACTTAAAAATTAGCCAAGTATAGTGGTATAAGCCTATAGTCCCAGCTACTTAAAAGACTGAGGCGGAAGCTTGAACCCAGGGGGTTGAGGCTGCAGTGGGCTGTGATCATGTCACTGCATTCCAGCCTGGCCAATAAACAAAGACCCTATCAAAAAAAAAAAAGGAATGCATATAACAGGAGAGTAAGAAGTCGTCTTGGGTTTTTTGTCCCAGCGGCCTAAACCCACAGTTTGCCAGGTGCCATCATGAACTCACAGGCATGTTGGGAGATATTCAAATTTTTGAACTATCAAAACTATCAAACACCACACAGACTACTACAATTAAGTTGTTTGAACCTATTTAATAAATGAAGCGTTAGGGTTTTAGCGTTTTGTTTACTTGCTGTTTCTTTATTTCTTTGCCTTAGTTTAAGGAGTCTATGAAAAAATTGACATAGTAAGGACACCAAGAGCCTGGAAAGGAAGGGAAGCGCTGTAGAATAGTAAGCACTCATGGCAGAGAAAACATTTAGGAGAAGACATAGAGTAAGAACAAGGTTTGCCCTTCACCTAGGCCCCTGACTACAAGATGCCTTGGCATGGACAGATGGAGAAAACAAAGGGAGGAATGAGTGGACCCAGAAGAGAGGAACCCAGTATTCTTTTCCTAGAGCCCAGCTCCTTCGACATTAAAAAAAAAAAAAAAAAAACTGTATACCTACGAAACAAACCTGCATGTTCTGCACATTTAACCCAGAACTTAAAGTATAATAATAATAATAATAAAAACAGATAAGTATGTGGGATCTAAGAGCAAAGGAGACTTGAGCCCTATTTTCTGAGTAGCTTCTTAGAAATTGGCAAGAGAGGGTCTTAACAGCCTCCTCAGAGCTTTACAAATATCAGCAAGACATGGGAGTAGAATGTGACTCCCAAGAGCCCTAGAAAGGCATGAAAGTAGCTGAGAGCCCAGAGGACCTCATTTAGACAGGAATGAAGAATGCATCCATGACAATGTACACTATCTTGGTCAGCTTTGGCTGTCATAACAAAATACCATAGACTGGGTGACTTAAACAGTAGGAATTTATTTCTTACAGTTCTGGAGCCTTGAAGTCCAAGATCAAGGTGCCAGCAGGGTCCGTATCTGGTGAGGGCTCTCTCCTTGGGTTGCGAATGGCCACCTTCTCACTACATCTTCACATGGTGGAGAAAGAAAGAGAGTGAGCTCCAGTTTCTCTTATTCTTCTTGTAAGGACATTAATCCCATCATGCGGCCCACCCTCATAATGTCATCTAAATCTAATTACCTCCTAGAGGCTCCACCTCTAAATTGGGTTAGGGCTTCAGCATAAGAATTTGAGGATAACACAAACATTCAATTTATGACATACATGAACAAGACAGGACAATGGGTGTCAAGAGATGCATGTGTGATCAAATGTCCTCTTTGGCTGTGAAGGCATAGAACTAAGTAAGCATGCCAGGTCTTAAACGCAATCCAAGGAAAGGGATGTAGAAAACATGGGGAAACTGACCACAATTAAGTTTCTACCATGCTGGAGGAGTGGGTGTTCAAATAGAAATTAAATTGGGTTACTGAAAACTAAACATACATTTCTTACACAATTTCTTCTGTGTAATGAGATTCAAACCATCCATAAATGTACATAAAATGGAAGTGATTTCACCACTACTGGGGCAGGTGCCATTTTCAAATGATCTGTTTTCCTTTCTAAGACAAATGCCCTGTTTAAGCACAAAGAAAAATGTTTTTGATACCCTTGATAGAGATTGTGACTCAAAATTCACCATGCCCACTGCAACACATTTTGTAAATATTAGAGCTAGAAGGAAACACTAAGAATATTTGTTTGGTGGTTTTCAAGATTTTTAAGCTCAAATACCATTTCCCAAATAGAATATTCCTAATAGAATATTATTAGAGACCCCAAGGTATAAAATGGATTAAAAGTGGTATAATGTCAGTAAAATTTTATCCTTAATTCAAATGTATAATATGTATTAATTATACAAGTGATCAATGATAATAATAGAGCAGTTTTATAAATGCAAAGAAATTGAAAATTAGAAGTTATTAGTGTGAACTACAGTCTTAAATTAGACATGTAGTCTTAAACCAGACAGGATACCCAGTTTATTTCTGTATTTTGTATTGTCCATTTCTGTTGACTGATTCACAAGATAAATAGTTGGAAGTGGTAATAATTTTCTCTTTTTTTTTTTTTTTTGAGATGGAGTCTTGCTCATTACCCAGGCGGGAGTGCAGTGGCGCCATCTCGGCTCACTGCAAGCTCCGCCTCCCGGGTTCACACCATTCTCCTGCCTCAGCCTCCCGAGTAGCGGGGACTACAGGCGCCTGCCAATGCGCCCGGCTAATTTTTTGTATTTTTAGCAGAGACGGGGTTTCACCGTCTTAGCCAGGATGGTCTCGATCTCCTGACCTTGTGATCCGCCCGCCTCAGCCTCCCAACGTGCTGGGATTACAGGCGTGAGCCACCGTGCCCGGCCGGAAGTGGTAATAATTTTCTAACAGCTTACCTTGTTATCTCAGATTATTCTTCAGTGTTCTAATTATCTATTACAATGTAACAAACCGCCTTAAAACTTAGTGGCTTAAAATTATAATTTCTGAAATTCGGGAATTGAGGCAAAATCTGGCTAGTTGATTCTTTTGGTCAATGTTGCTGTAACTGGTGTCACTGTTCAGTGGTACTCAACTGATAGATGACCTGGTCAGGGGTGGTCAACATGACCATACTCACATACCTGATGCTTTGGTGGGCACAGGGAGTAGGTAGGCTCAGCTAGGCCTGTCTCCCTCTCCACACAGACTCAGAGCCTCTCCATGAGGTCACTCCAGCAGGGTCTAAACTTTCTTGCATAATGGCTCAGGGGTCCAAGAGTGAGTGTTTCAGGAGGCCTAGGCAGAAGCTGCAAGTCTTCTTATAACCTAGCTTCAGAAGTTCCGAAGATGCTTTTCATATTCTATTAATTAAACAAGTCACAAATGTCTGCCTAGGTTCAAGTATCCCTGGAATTGAGCAAATTGATGGTGGCCCACTTAAAGATAAGTTATCACATCAGAAGAAAGCAAAAAAGGTATTTGAAAGAAAAATGGCATTTCGATATTTAATAAGTAGTAATATCCACAAACATTAATTTATGTGTTCAGTGTGGAGATAATCAGTAAACAGATTCTTCAGGCTGCCCTTGTTTGGCGGGAAAAATAATTTTCAAACATATATTATTAAATTATGGCATGTTAAGTGATTTCTTTTTTAAAATCCCATATGCCTGAGGAATCATTTTGTCAGATATTTTTCTAAAATTTTCAAAAAAATGAGATTTATGTTATTTTGTATATTGAATCTAAACTTTGTTTTCATTTCTTTATTGGCACTTTAATTTATAGCTGTAACTCATTTGTACCTTGAATTCCAAACAAACATGAGCTTGTTTAGGTTCTAGAATTTAGTGCCTACAAATTATCCAGAAAAGCCTATGATTGAAAGTTTAAGCTTTAATAAAATTGAAATTTGTATAGCATTATCTAATACTGAGTGCAGAGATGTTAGAATCTTTATAATCTCTAGAGCTTGTCTTATACCTCACATGATGACTAATTAAATACATCTTGGCAACAACTTTTCCATAAGCCACCAATCCTTTGGTGCTTTTCCCCTCTACCACTGCTCTTACACAATCATTGAAGACATTCCTACATTAGTAGTACTTGCAAACTGATTTTAACTGTTATCATTGCTTTCTGGTTACTATGAGTCATCTGTTTAACAGAACTTCTTCATATCTGCATAACTGAATATACCATAAACTAAACAAAAATAAAAAGCATTTGCGGTATCATCAGTTGTGCATAAGAAGGCATATAACATGCCAGATTCAGTGGCTCATGTCTGATGTAAAGATTTCAGGCATGAACCTTTGTAAAGATTTCATATCATCTCAGATTTCTAACCAGGACATCAAGTTCTTTAGATGCATTCTTAAATCCTCTTTAGAATATGTTATCAGACAATGTTACTGACCTTCACCCGCATTTGTTACTATGTCGTATCAGTTATCTATTGCTGTGTAACAATCCACCCCCAAAGATCAGTGACTTAAGATGGCAACTTACTATTTTTAATAATTTTGTGGGTTAGCTGAGCTGTTCTTCTGCTAGTCTTGCCTGAGATTACTCCTGTGTTTGCATTGATCAGGTGACTTGCCTGGGGCCAGAGGATCTAAAATGGATTCACACATATGTCTTGGGCCTTGGTCCTGGCTGTTGGCTAAGCCATTCTTTTTGCGTGGTTTCTCAACATTCAGTAGTTAGGTGGCTTTACACAGTGATCAAAGCATTACAAGAAGGAAAGGTAGGCACTCCACTGAAGGTCTAGTGTTTACACAATATAACTTCAGCAACATATTATTAGTCACAGCAAATTATAAGGCAAAACCAGATTCAAGGAGTGGGAAAATAGACTCCACCTCTTGAATGGAGATGCTGCAAGATATTGATGAAAGAATCTGGAATCCTTATTTTTAGATTCACAAAATTTTATTTCAAAATGGTAATTATACCAGCTAGAATGGCGATCATTAAAAAGTCAGGAAAAAACAGGTGCTGGAGAGGATGTGGAGAAATAGGAACACTTTTACACTGTTGGTGGGACTGTAAACTAGTTCAACCATTGTGGAACACAGTGTGGCAATTCCTCAAGGATCTAGAACTAGAAACACCATTTGACCCAGCCATCCCATTACTGGGTATATACCCAAAGGATTACAAATCATGCTGCTATAAAGACACATGCACATGTATGTTTATTGCGGCACTATTCACAATAGCAAAGACTTGGAACCAACCCAGATGTCCATCAATGATAGACTGGATTAAGAAAATGTGGCACATATACACCATGGAATACTATGCAGCCATAAAAAAGGGTGAGTTCATATCCTCTGTAGGGACATGGATGAAGCTGGAAACCATCATTCTCAGCAAACTATCTCAAGGACAAAAACCAAACACCGCATGTTCTCACTCATAGGTGGGAATTGAACAATGAGATCACCTGGACACAGGAAGGGGAACATCACACACCAGGGCCTGTTGTAGGGTACGGGGAGGGAGAAGGGATAGCATTAGGAGATATACCTAATGTAAATGACAAGTTAATGGCTGCAGCACACCAACATGGCACATGCATACATATGTAACAAACCTGTATGTTGTGCACATGTACCCTAGAACTTAAAGTGTAATAATAAAAAAGCTAGATTAAAAACATTAAAATATTATAAATGCCTTACCTTCTAAATGCATAAATTGTGATATTTTTGCAAAGAAAAAAAAAAGAGGTGTTATAACTTGCCATAGAACAGACTTATCCTGCAAAGCAATCACATTGGAGATTTGGTCATTCTTACTACCACAAAAGCAAATTCCAAAAGTAAACAATGCTTTCTTAAAAATTACTATGCTTTTACATTTTCATTTTTTTCCTGATACTTTAATCTGCAGCTGTAATCCACTGGGCCCCTGAATTGCCAAACAAAAGTGAACTTGCTTCATAGTGACTTTGAAGAGAATTTTCTGCATATGGCTTTCATTTTGCATACCCCTGTCAGTTTGGTCAATAAAATTTAAAGACACATTTAGTACTTTATAGTATGACTTGTTTTATCCTGTGCTTGATCAATACAGCATGTCTCTCTTAAAGTGTAAGCCTGATCGATATTACAATTTCCATCTTCACATTTGCTTTTTAAATGTCCTGCTTTTAACCAGCAATCCATTTGTAGTTGCAGAGATAATTGTTCTACCTCATCTAAATATATATATATACACACACACATAAAAGTTAAACACAAAGCATCAAAACATGTTAACAACTTTATTACAAAGACAAGGTAACAATCATACAAAACAAAAAATAACCATTTAAATACACTGCCATATGCAGTCTCAAGAGGAGATACAGAAATTGGTCACTTAGGGCAATATCATTGATGATTATGTAGTGAACGAAGGTAGGCCAGTTAGATGTGTGTTTGTCTTGCTTGTCATTTCTTTGGTGACAGACTGTGCATTCATTTGTATAGTTTCCTGTGAATGGGCAGAGGTAGGAAGATCACTTGAGCCTGGGAGGCGGAGGTTGCAGTGAGCCGAGATCACACCACTGCACTCCAGCCTGGGTGACAGAGTGAGACCCTGTCTCAAAAAAAAAAAAAAAAAACAACTAGTAATTCTTGTTCTTATAATATACACTTCCTAGAACTCAAAATAACTGAATTTTCCTAACAAGTTTGTGCACACATACATGCACACATATAATCTCACAGAATAACATGAAATACTACAAAGAGAATGCATTGCCATTAACATTCCCTTCAGCCAACATGGAACCAATCCTCCTCTTGATGTCTTTAGCAGCTTTAAGTTCTTACTTAAGTTAAATAAATCATGTTAAAGAACTCTTGCTGACATAAATTTTCAAAGTCTATTTTGATTTTAGGGTTCTGATTCTCACGAAACTACTTACTGATTTAATTTCTCAGATACAATATCACGTAGATATAATCAAGATCTAGTCTTCCCAATTTTCAAAAAGGACAATCTTCTACTCCTTTAAAACTATAGAATTATTACTTCCCTGGGCACGCTTTGAAAACTTTATGCCAAAGACTGAAGAAGAGACAATATCTAGTGTTGAGGAGGTTTCAGGAAACTAGGTATTGTAAGTTGTTACAACAGTTCTCGAGGGCAACTTGGCAGTAAGTATAAAATAGGTTTTTCAAATCGTCCAGTTCTTTCTTTCTTTTTTTTTTTTTTTTT
>NW_012112030.1:14994532-15002832 GCF_000951035.1 Colobus angolensis palliatus
TTTTTAGTAGAGACGGGGTTTCACCGTATTACCCAGGATGGTCTCGATCTCCTGACCTCGTGATCCACCTGCCTTGGCCTCCCAAAGTGCTGGGATTACACAGGTGAACCACTGCGCCCGGCAGGCTAAGCCTGTGTCTTACTGAATGGAACTATTGTCCACCACCCAGGAGAGATCTTCCAGCCTCCATGTAAAACAAGTTGCAGCACCTTTGCGCTTTTCATTACCTTTTGGCTCTTTAGACAGATCTGGCTTTGATACTCAGGAAACTAAATGTTTAATAATTTAGTAAAATTTAAGTAGTCAAATAATCTCCAGGGGCATAAGATGAGGATCTGTTCTGCCTTTATAATTTTTCCTGCTTTCTTAATAAGCACGTGTTGCTTGCCTACTCCTGTGGTGAGGAGATGGGATGTTGGAGTTTAGAGGTAAATAAGATATAGTTCTTACCATCAAATGGTTCATCATTTTAAATAGTATTCGTATAGCAATTTACAAAGCACTTTCTGTTTACTTCTTATAGCAACTCTGCAAAGGGTGGAATAGTATGAGTATAGTGATGACCAATTTATAATTAAGACACAAGAGATATAAGTAATGTATTCCATTATTGGTAAGCCTGGAACAGTGCTATTCTTTGCACTGAACTACCACTAAATGTATTCGTTAGGTATATATAACTGTTATACAACTATCAGTCTCTGGTCTGTTAGAACCAGCCCAAGAGCCACCTCTACCTAGTACATGTATTATAACTAATCTGCATTTACTACTATAAGTCTGTTGAGGGCATTGCCTTCTGACTCATTATCAATGACACCAAATGCCATGTATTTTTTTTCAAAATTTAGTAATAAAGTTTTATTTTATTCAAGGAAATTATGTGTTTCCTCCTGTCTAATAATAAAAATTATGCAGTTGATCATATTTCCCTTGTTAACTCGGCTTCCCAGAAAGTTCAGAGCCAATAGAACCTATTGTATGGCTAGTAATAGATACACACTAATTATTTGGTAGATGAGTGAAAGAATGGAAGATTGAATGAATCAGTAAAGCAACTTGGTTGGCCTTTATTATTTTCATAGATGTATTCTTTTCTTGAATCCTTCCATTTCTGTTTATATTTTATTATTATTTTATGTATTCTTATTGTAATCAGCCTCAAATCTTCTGCAGAATAAGCCAGGAAATAAATAAACAAATATCTCGGTCGGAGGAGGGGGAGGGATAAAAGACTACACATGGGGTACAGTGTACACTACGTGGGTGATGGGTGCACCAAAATCTCAGAAATCACCACTGAAGAACTTATTCATGTAACCAAACAACACGTATTCCCCAAAAACCTATTAAAGCCGGGCGCGGTGGCTCAAGCCTGTAATCCCAGCACTTTGGGAGGCCGAGACGGGCGGATCACGAGGTCAGGAGATCGAGACCATCCTGGCTAACATGGTGAAACCCCGTCTCTACTAAAAAAAAATACAAAAACTAGCCGGGCGAGGTGGCGGGCACCTGTAGTCCCAGCTACTCAGGAGGCTGAGGCAGGAGAATGGCGTGAACCCGGCAGGCGGAGCTTGCAGTGAGCTGAGATCCGGCCACAGTACTCCAGCCTGGGCGACAGAGCGAGACTCCGCCTCAAAAAAAAAACAAACAAACAAAAAAAAAACCTATTAAAATAAAAAATAAATTTTAAAAATAAAAACTTTTAATTTTAATTTTAAAAGGAAATCTAATGCATATCTTGAATATTAAGATCTTTATCTAAGAATTCCAACACAAAATCCAACACTTCTTAGAGGCAGGGCAATCTCTGAGGGAATCATTCACACATACATACATTCATACATTCTGGGACATTCATACATACCACTCCCATGTGGTAGCAAATCATCTATATAATTTAGGGGGATATAATTTAATGGGAAGAAAGAGGTGATCCTGTAGAAGCTTCTACATATTTCAAAGGCCCATTTAGACTGGGCATGGTGGCCCACAGCTGTAATTCCAGCATTTTGGGAGGTCAAGGCAGGCAGATCAGTTGGGGTCAGGAGTTCAACACCAGCCTGGCCAATGTGGTGAAACCCCATCTCTACTAAAAATACAAACATTAGGCAGCCAGGTGTGGTGGAGCACACTCTTAATCCTAGCTACTTGGGAGGCTGAGGCAGGAGAATTGCTTGAACCCAGGAGGTGGAGGTCGCAGTGAGCCAAGATCATGCCACTGCACTCCAGCCTGAGCGACGGAGTGAGACCCTGTCTCAAAAAAAAAAAAAAAAGATGTACACATGATCGCAAGATAGGCAATCCTCAAGAAGTTTTTTTCTTTCTTTCTTCTTTGTGTGTGTGTCTGTGTGTGTATGTGGTTTAATTATTTTGCCCAAAACACTCTCTAGCCCTTAAAATCGAATGTTTTATATTCTCTTTGGGGGCGATTTGCTTAGATACCGAAGAAGTCTGTCATCTCTTGATCTTCCTAAATGAAACTCTTACTTGTTCACTTCTCCTCCTCCTTCTCCCCCAGCACCATCGCTGCGTGCCCATAGACATATTTCTCCTCTAGTTCGGTCTTGCTTGCTAACAGTGGCCCCAGACACTCGGCTGTGGACCCACAGGACCAACAACTGTCCATAGGCCTCTCCACGAGCTCACCTTTGTTAGCCGCATGTTTGGCTTCTAAAGGCTCATTTACTTCAGCTTGAGAGGTCTCCCAAAGCAAAAGAATGGATTTTCCCTTTAACTCTTCCCAATTGTGTGCCTCAGGCAGCCCTTTGTGACTTTCTTCCTTTCTTTTGCTTTCATATATATATGAAAAAACTGCAATGGAACATGAGGTAGTGAAAATAAAGAATTACTTATCTAGGTTCCAGATCCTTCCAAGCACTCAACCAACGACCCCCTTCACAATAACCTTCAGCATGCATGTGTCAAGGTTTTACTACACCAGAGCCTTGATTCTGTACAGCTTGGCTTTGTGCCATAGTCCCTGTCCACAAGGAGTGGAACTAATGTGGAAAATGCAAAGACAGTTAGATACTTTCATTTAGTATTTAGAAGATATAGAGACAAGGTATTTGGGGGAAGTGACAGGAGGATTTCCCAGAGGAAGAGACCCCTGAGTTTATTTTAAAAGATGCCTAGAAGTTAGCCAGGTTGCAGTTGTAGCAGAGCCTAAGTAAAGGTGCAGGTGAGAAACATTATACTGTGCACAGCAGGTATCTACCAGTACAACTGCACAAGTTACTAGAATAGTAAAATAGCTAGTAGTCATTTCTCGAGCCCTTGAGTCTTCCTTGGATGCTCTGGCTTCTCAAGCCTCAAGGATTCCCAAGTAGGAATTTAAGCCCCCAGTGGGCATCAAGCAGGACACAACATGTTTGGACTTGTGTTTTAGTTAGATAACTGGCCTCTCTGTGAAGGATCAATTTAAAAAGATAAAACCAGAAACAAGAGGAAGGATTGAAAGGCTTTTCAGAATTTCACATCACAGAGGATGAAGGCTTAAATTAAGCCAGTGATGATAGACAAGAGGCAGGGACAAATTCAAGAAAAGTTTAGAAATTACAATCAGTAGCACTGGTGAATGATGAGATTGAGAGACCGAGAAAGAGGTAGTCCAAGCCCTTGATTCCCAAGCCCTTGGTATGGATGACTGGAAGACTGTTAATATCACCAACCAATTAAATCATAGGTAAGAGTATGGAGTTTATTTTAGACAAGTTGAGTTTCAGGTGCCTATCAAACTTTCAGGTAAAGACTATCAATAGGATATAAACTCTGAACTTTGGAGAAGTCACGAGCAGGTATAATAGCAGAAATCAGTGCTGATATAACTACCCAGGAAGGGGTGGGATAACGAGAGTGAGAAGACCAGTGGATTTGGTGGGGCCACCAACATTTATAGCATCGGCAGAAAGACAGAAACCCATGATGGAAATGGAGAATGGTAAAGGACTATGAGACACTGAGAAAGAAAGAGTTTCTTTTTTTTTTTTTTTGAGACAGAGTCTCACTCTATCGCCCAGGCTGGGGTGCAGTGGCACAATCTCGGCTCACTGCAACCTGTGCCTCCTGAGTTCAAGCAATTCTCCTGCCTCAGCCTCCTGAGTACCTGAGATTACAGGCACCTGCCACTATGCCCGGTCAATTTTTATAGTTTTAGTAGAGATGGGGTTTCACCATTTGGCCAGGGTGGTCTTGAACTCCAGATCTTAGGTGATCCGCCCACCTCAGCCTCCCAAATTGCTGGGATCACAGGTGTGAGCCACCAGGCCTGGCAGAGAAAGAGTTTCTAGGCTTCATCGTCGATGTGGACCACAACAGAAGACTGAGTTAAAGACAGAAAAGCATTGTGAGTTCTGGCAGGTAAGAAGCCAGCAGTAGCCTAGAAAAACACTTTCATTTTCATTGTTGTGATGGAAACCAGATTGAAGTGGAATGAAAGAAAGTAAAAGGGAATCGAAAATGTGAACTGCACATGAAGATGATGTGTTGGAGAAGTGTGAATGAAAAGCAACGGCATAACACTGGGTGGCAGCTAGAGGATGGAAGACTTGGCTGCCCCTGGACTTTGCGTCAGTGTTTCTCATAGGTGAGATAATCCACTTTTTCACCATCTAAACCTCCAGATCTGCAATTTGCCTCTGCTGGCAACAATAGTTTCCTCCTTGTCCCTAATGACTCTGCTATAGAGAGTTTTTCAAATTGCTTTCAGCACGTCCTTGAATTGCTCCACTCACTGTCCTAGTCCACTCTGTCAATTTGATTGTCATCCACCTCCTCTCATGTGCCTAACCCAAAGAGTTGACGCCTGATCGTCATGGCCTAGATTGTTAAGGAGTGGTTACATTCCAGGGCCTTTCTTTGGAGATGAAGTTTTCTGATTTGTCAAGTGATGCTGATAGCATTTCTGGGTAGATATATTGATAACGGTAGTAGAAGACCCATCATTATTTTAAAGAAGATTCGAGGACCCTATAGTTTTTTTTCTTAGCCTGATAAAAAGTTGTACATTTTATATTGATGCAGTGTCGTTTATGAATTACATTTTTTAAAATTTATGGGTACTTCTTCAGAGTTACAAGTGATACAAACATGAGAAGACTATTCTAAAGCATGACCCGTTTAATTTAGCAGTACAAACAGAAAGAGGAAAATATTCCCTAAAATTACTTTACAGGATTTGCCTTATAAATTATTCCTTTCATTAATTCAGATACTCATTCCGACATTTATTGAGTGCCTACTGGTTGCCACAGGGCATGCACAGTATTACGTGGGAGCAAAGAGGAATCAGTTACATGATTTTGCCTGGGAATGTCATCAAAAGCATTGGAGATAGTAGTGCTTGATCTGAGAGTAGAAGGGTGAAAGGGAGCTTTCCAGGTGGAGAACTTGGTGAAGGGCATTTTTTAAAGAGGGAAAAATTTTGTTCAGGATGAATCACAATGGGTAAACCAAAAATGGAGGAAGCAGAAAGAGAAGTCAGAAAGCTATTGCAGTCACCAGTTCAGGTGAGATATGAGGACCTTACTTTGTAATAGTTCCTCTCAGGAGCTGGACAGATTTTTCTTTCCTTTTTTTTTTTGAGACAGAGTTTTGCTCTTGTTGCCCAGGCTGGAGTGCAATGGTGCAATTTCGGCTCACTGCAACCTCCGCCTCCCGGGTTCAAGAGATTCTCCTGCCTCAGCCTCCTCAGTAGCTGGGAAGCTGGGATTACAGAAGTGCACTACCATGTCCAGCTAATTTTGTATTTTTAGTAGAGACGGGGTTTCTCCATGTTGGTCAGGCTGGTCTCGAACTCCCAACCTCAGGTGATCCACCCGCTTTGGCCTCCCAAAGTGCTGGGATTACAGGCGTGAGCCACTGCACCCGGCTAAGAGCTGGACAGATTTTAAAAGTGTAGTATTTGACCTCAAAAAAGCTTACAGCCCTGGAAAGTCTGTAAATACTTCTGTAAGAGGTCAGGTAAAAGAAAAAAGTGGGAACAGATAGGTATGGTGAGAGAAACGACTTCTCCTTTAATGCAGGATGGTATGGGTTAAATTGTGTTCCCCTAAAATCCATACATTGAAATCCTAACTCTCCGTACTCTAGCATGTGACCTTATTTAGTAATAGGATAATTGAACATGTAATTAATTAATATGAGATCATACTGGAATAGAATGTGGCCCTAATCCAACATGATGGGTGTTCTTCTAAAAAGGGGAAACTTGGGGACACATAAACACAGTGAGAAGGCCACGTGAAGAAAAAGGCAGAGATCAGGGTGATGCTTCTACAAGATAAAGAACACTAAAAATTACCAGAAGAAAAACAGAAGATAGAGGAAAGGCATGAAATAGATTCTTTCTCACAATCCTCAGATAGTCCTCAACACCCTATTGACAACTTGATCTTGGGCTGCTAGCCTCCAGAACTGGGAGACAATAAAATTCTTTTGTCTAAGCCAACTCATTTGTAGTACTTCGTTAAGGCAGCCCTAGAAAACGAATACATATGCCTTCACAACTGCTCCATAAATAGCCTTGTTTTGTCAAGTCAGCCCAATTCCATCAAGTGTGTAGAAGTACAACTAGAGTTCATGAAGAGACCTCTAGCCAGAACATATGACCAAGTACCCTACAGGTTAAGAAAGAAGCACAACCATGTCAAAGCCAAATCATTTCTGTCTTAGAGTTTACAGGTGTAAAACCAATAGAAACTCGGTGTTCTAACATTTATTTCAAAATCTATTCTTTTATCCTAGAGCCATTCACAATTTATTACATTTGTAATGACTCACTTGGCTCCCTTCCACTATTCTTATTTTGAGCCATTTATTTTTCATCTGTAGATTCAGCCCCACCCCAAATCCAAACTTAAAGATATCCCTAGTCAGAGAGTATTTAATAAGCTCTGTGCCAGTGGGTTTATCATCTAATCTGCTTGGACAATGAGCAAGCATTGTTCTAGAAAATAAGCATAGTTCTTTATGACCACATCCCCAGGTTTGGGGCCTGTCTTCAAAGACTAGGTCACATTGGGCCTCCTTACCATTAAGTCTCAATTACTGAGGCTGTTTCATGACTTTCCTGGTGACTCATTCTGTAGCTCACACCTCCCTGACCATCTGTGCCAACTTGGTGTATCTGCCCAGCCTCTGGATCCTTGCCTTCTCTGCTCTGACATGTCTAGCCACTAACTAGGCTCTGGTGCTGACCTAGTTCTCTTTCTACTAAGCAGTGAAAACTTTATTTTCCAGTTTTAAAAATACTTTTGGCATAGCTGTCAGTATAAGTTTGGTTACGCTATGATAACAAACAGCCCCAAAACTCAGCACTTAAAACAATCAAGATTTCCCTTGTGTTTCTACTGTATGCCAGTTAAGAGTCAGCTGTGGTGATCTGCTCTCCTCACTCTGGGACCCAGGTTGACAAGTAGCCACCACCTGGAATACCACCACCAAAAGTGGTGGTCAAGGGAAAAAGAGCTCTAAGGAGTTTGCCTTGGCATGTAAATGCTACAGTCTAGAAGTGACTCACATGACTTCCACTCAAAACTCATCAGCTAGGAAATTCAGTATTTGATATCTCAGGAGAGAGAAGAGAACTGGGTATTTATAAGTGGCACTAAGGACTACCATGCTTGACAATCATTATGTATTTAACAGTTTGTATGTCACCTACGTCCCTTTTTTCTTGTTCACAGATTTCTAAATTTAAAAAAAAAAAAAGCTATATAATATGCATATGGTGCTAGACCTGACAGATACTCTGAGAATAAATATTCTATAATCAAATAACACCCATTGGGAAATATGTTTTGCTTATCTCTTAGATATTCATTTACTGTCTATTAGCGTTTTAAAACCTCTGCAATATTTTAAAAAGAAAAGCCTGTTTAATTTTACTCAATCCAGAATTTCCCTAATTTATTTAACCACAACTTTTTTTGTTCAGTACAATTTATTATCAACCTGAGTAAAACACTTGGGTTGATAATACATTATCTGTTTTAATTTTATGACAACCCTACAGGATCAGATAAGAAAGTAAGTTTTAAATTAAATGTTTTCAATTTATTTTTCTAAAGATTTCATATGAAAGAAAATTAAAATTACTGGTTTTGATAATCTATGAATTTCAAATACATACGATTTATTTCCCACAGATAATGCAAACTTTGTAGTGAAAAACATTTTTTGAAAAGTCAAAAATATTTAATTGCATAATGAATGGATTTCCACAAATTCAAACATTAAATTGCCAATATTTTTCTTTTTTTTTTTTTTTTTTTTTTGAGACAGAGTCTCACTCTATC
>NW_012112030.1:15003226-15007635 GCF_000951035.1 Colobus angolensis palliatus
ATCTCCTGACCTCATGATCCGCCCGTCTCGGCCTCCCAAAGTGCTGGGATTACAGGCTTGAGCCACCGCGCCCGGCCTAAATTGCCAATATTTTTCTAAAAGTGGTTCTTGCAAAGTGTTATCAATGAAGACAAAAGATTTCATTGAGTTTCATTTTTTTATATTTTATTTTATTTTTTGACACAGGGTCTTGCTCTGTCACGCAGGCTGGAGTGCAGCAATACAATCATGGCTGACTGCAGCCTTGACCTCCCAGGTTCAAGCAAGCCTCCCACCTCAGAGTCTCCCGAGTAGCTGGGACCATAGGCATGCACTCCCATGCCTAGCTAATTTTTTAAATTCTTTGTAGCAACAGGGTCTCACTATGTTGTTGCCTGGGCTTGTCTCAGGCTCCTGGGCTCAAACCATCCTCCCACCTTGGCCTCCCAAAGTGCTGGGATTATAGGCATGAGCCACAGTGCCAGGCCTGAGCTTCAACTTTGAATATTTCTTTTTGGCCTTTCCTTTGCAATCCTATTTTAATTCTAAAGCAAACTTGAAAGGATGGCCTTTTAAAGGAACATGTTATAAATTAACGGCATTTAGTTTTACCATATGTTTTTCTATTATTAGGTATAATTATTGATTGTGAATTAATGTGATTTCACTTAAGATAAAGACACCTGGATAGAAAAGTATTTACTGAAAATAAAAATAATAATAAACTTTACAATCTCTATCATAATGTGTTTTAGCAAGTTAAAAAAAAAAAAAAGCTGTCTTTTTAAGTTACACAGTTGCACAAAATTCCCTAGGTCATTCACTGTGAAAAAAAAAAATTCTAATTCAGCCTTTATGTAAGTTGAATACTGATTTTATTGCTCAATTATTTGCAGGTTTTTTTCCTTATGACCATAAGATATGATACCATATTTCTAAACCATATTTCTAAATCTTTACTCTTTCTTAGTTTCTTTTCTCCATGTTTAAAAAAGGTTGGGTCACATTTTCTTAGCAAATTACAAATTTTCAGTGTTAGACATTTGTTTTTCCATATGTATTCTTCTATTTCAGAGTATTCTTTTTCTCCAGTATTCTTATACTTCTCCTAGTTTCCCTAGTGAACTTCAGCCCATGCCTTTAATTATCTCACGTTTGCTAGCCAAAGGCACATTTCCATGACCAAAGATATGCTCTCACTACTTAAAACAAGGTATTTCTGGCTGGGCGCAGTGGCTTACCCCTGTAATCCCAGCACTTTGGGAGGCTGAGGCGAGCAGATCCCCTGAAGTCATGAGTTCAAGACCAGCCTGGCCAACGTGGTGAAACCACATCTCTACTACAAATACAAAAATTAGGTAGGCATGGTGGTGGGCACCTGTAATCCCAGCTACTCGGGAGGTTGAGGCAGGAGAATTGCTTGAAGCCAGAAGGCAGAGGTTGCAATGAGCTGAGATAATGCCACTGCACTCCAGCCTGGGTGACAGAGGGAGACTCTGTCTCAAAAAAGAGAAAACGGTATTTCTTATAAAATTCTTCAGTCCTCACTGCCATACCTACACATACACAAACACACACCACGAACACCAATAACAATTACAATGACAAAAACAACAATAAAAACCAGTTCTTCCAAGCTGAGATGCCACTCATCTTCCTCTAGAAGTCTAACCAGACCTCAGCAGAACAACATTGATGTTTACCAGTTGTAGCTAAGCTGATTGGCGGCTGATTTAAAACACATCTAACCAGTGTTTCTGGAAAAATGAAACAAAGCTGTAATGAACAGAAAGCAGTTGTTACACGCTAAACTTCATAAGAGAGGGTAAAGGAGAGATTCCTTTGATTTATATTATTATTCTAGACAACGGGTACTGTTGAATTCCTGCTGAATCCCAAATTACTCAACACAATGAGATTTCTTTGAATTACGAAACAGTACAACATGATAAGGCTAATCTGAACTGGTACTGCTGCCTTCTTCACCTCCAACAAATGTGGCCAAGTAAAATACTCCATGTGGTCTCCAAGTCCAGCATGGTTATGACTTTCATTGTGGAATTGGATTAAGTATGAAGAAGTCCCTTTTGTTCTTATATTAAGGCTTTATGGGTAATGGCAAAGTTTGGACATTTTTATCTCTCTTATTTTTGTACCTTATTTCTCAATTCGTTCAGAAGCCAGAAGGAAAAGAAGGACACTGTTGGGTGGACCTCTACAGAGACCCCGAAGTTTGATGAACTGGCTATTAACATTAATAAATCAAAGAGAATACGTGGTGGAATTAGGAGAAGGAAAAAAGCATGCAGGAGTGGGCTTTGGTAGGGTAAGAACAGGTGGTCGAGGGACTTAGACTTCAGCTTATGGCAAGGCATTTTCATCTCAGTGGTTTGTAGAGGCTTATATTAGCCACGCAGATTTAACAGGTGGGCAGATGGCCTTTGCCTGCTATAGCATGGGAGTGAAGCCTTGAGTTTCCAGTCATGTAGAAGGGTGACTATAATTTCTGGCAGCTTTGTCCTGAGATGAGCACATGTTTCTATAGAAGCAGGGACTCTACTTGTACGTACTTGTATGTGGCTTCCAGGAGGCATCTCTTGACCACTTGGACCACTCAGCTAAAGTTCAAGGACCAACTGAGCATTGCATAACTGTGCAAGACTCACCAATGTCAATCCTTAAACAAATGTGCTGGCCAGGTGGATCTCTGCAAGAGTAAAAGCAGCCACAAGATGCAGACCGCTATGATTTACTACTTACTTACAGTTTTCCTTGTTCAGGCTAAGGAAACATTCAACTGAGGAGAAAGAACCTTAGGGTACAGACCTTTGAGTTTTTGTTGTTTTTTTTTTTTTTAGATGGAGTCTTGCTCTGTTGCCCAGGCTGGAGGGCAGTGGCACAATCTTAGCTCATTACAACCTCTGCCTCCCAGGTTCAAGCAATTCCCATGCCTCAGCCTCCCAAGTAACTGGATTACAGGCATGCAACACCATGCCCGGCTAATTTTTGTATTTTTAGTAGACAGGGTTTTGCCATGTTGGTCAGGCTGGTCTCGAACCCCTGGTCTCAAGTGATCCACCTCCCTCCATCTCCCAGAGTGCTGGGATTACAGGCATGAGCCACTGTGTCCAGCCAGACCTTTCAGATATTAAGGGATAAAACAAATTTGCTGTTTTTACTTCTTATCTCAGCCAGACCTAAGACTTCAAATTAGCCAAAGGAGTACCTTGTGTCCACTGAGCACTAAAGTGACTCTAACTTCAAATAATCTGCTGCTAATTTAAGAAATCTGCTGCCCCATACTCTGTTCAATATTTGGGCTGAGAAGGAAGGGAACTCTGGAGGACCTAATCTTGACATCATGTGGTTTGTCCATGGGCTCAGGTCATCCCCAACCACTTGATCTCAAGTTTGCTCAGGATGTGGTAATTACATATGAGGGAGAAACTTCCTAGCAGACTAGTTTCTTGGCTCTAAGGGGCTCAAAGAAATGAGAAATTAAGAAGTTCTGAGTGCAGTACAGACTCTGTATATGGAAAAAAAAAAGACACTTCAAATGAAACCAGGTAACTGAACCGCCACTATTGGCAAATTTCAGAATTTGCAATGTCTCACTTGCCCATCTCAAAAGTGGCAAAATGCAAAAGCAGATTTTTATCCTAGCCATGATAAATGCACAATACTAAGGATAACTTCTTTCTGGGAAACGTCTAGAGCGAAGATTCTAGATCAAAGTTTCCAGACAATTGGAACTTTTTCAGAGAAGTGAGTGGCTGAAGCAGGAACCAAGAGTTAGGAGCCCTGACTTTGTTACCTGCAATTATTTTCTTTTTTAATGTGTAGTTTAGATTATCCATCTATAAAACTAAGGATAGTGCTATCTTCAAGAAAAGTTGAACAATGTCTCATTGAATCTTTGTGTAGTTCCTGGAACTCTAACCTGAAATATTGCAAGTGTAAAAACTACACTTTGGCCGGTGCGGTGACTCACATCTGTAATCCTAGCATTTTGGGAGACTGAAGTGGGTGGATCACTTCAGGTCATGAGTTTGAGACCAGCCTGGCCAACATGGTGAAACCCTGTCTCTACTAAAAAAAATACAAAAGTAGCTGGGCATGGTGGTGGGCACCTGTAATCTCAATTGCTTGGGAGGCTGAGGCAGGAGAATCACTTGAACCCAGGAGGCAGAGGTTACAGTAAGCCAAGATCACACCACTGCACTCTAACCTGAGTGACAGCGTGAGACCCTGTCTCAAAAAAACAAAACAACAACAACAACAACTACAGTTGAGATCCTACAGTTTAGGATCTCAAGAGAATATTTGGAGCATATTTTTATATCCAGCCCTTTCCTGTGCGGTATTGTTTGTTTTTTATCATCCACCTTTCTCCTACCTTTCTTTTCTCTTTTTTTTTTTTTTTTTTTTTT
>NW_012112030.1:15007820-15016948 GCF_000951035.1 Colobus angolensis palliatus
AGGATGGTCTCGATCTCCTGACCTCGTGATCCGCCCGTCTCGGCCTCCCAAAGTGCTGGGATTACAGGCTTGAGCCACCGCGCCCGGCCTTCTCCTACCTTTCTTTTCCTAGTCTTTAGTTCACGCTTTAACAGCAGCTCAGAAAAAGTGCTATATTACAGAAAAAACTGACTATTGTCAAAGAAAGTTTATGTAGTACAGAACAATTTCACTGCCATTCTTTTTCTTTTTAAAGGGCAGAAATTAAGCCAGGTGTGGGGGCTTGCACGTATAATCCCAGCTACTCAGGAGGCTAAAGCAGGAGAATTGAGTTTGAGGCTTCAGTAAGCTATGATTACACCACTGCACTCCAGCCTGGATAACAGATCAAGACCCTGTCTTTTAAATTTTTTTTAAAAAAGAAGGAAATTAAGTGTAATGTATTTGCTACAATTTTTAATAGCACATCCCTTTTTTTTTTTTAAGGCAGTTTAGGATCTCAAGAGAATGCCTTTAGTGTTGCAGAATATTGCTGTTAGTATTTTCAAAGCAACGTGGCCCTATAAAGCTTCTCAATAAGCCAGACAACACAGTTTCTGTCTCATACCCGTTATACCATGTTGGCTCTTCTTCCGCCATTGCTCCCTTCACTCTATGAGACTGCCATGCCACTGGGTGGTAGGCTGCAGCAGAAACACCACAGAGGCAAAAGAAATCATTCTAACGGCGCTACAAGTCTATAGCCAACATATTTGCTCCTAATCAACCTGGAAATGGCCCCTGAGTCCGTCTGTATCCTAGATCTAGAAAGACACAGGCCTAAACTCAATTATAGGCAAAGAAGCCACCTTGGCCGGGCGCGGAGGCTCAAGCTTGTAATCCCAGCACTTTGGGAGGCCGAGACGGGCGGATCACAAGGTCAGGAGATTGAGACCATCCTGGCTAACACGGTGAAACCCCGTCTCTACTAAAAAAAATACAAAAAATTAGCTGGGCGAGGTGGCGGGCGCCTGTAGTCCCAGCTACTCGGGAGGCTGAGGCAGGAGAACGGCGTAAACCCGGGAGGCGGAGCTTGTAGTGAGCTGAGATCCGGCCACAGCACTCCAGCCTGGGCAGCAGAGCGAGACTCCGTCTCAAAAAAAAAAAAAAAAAAATGCCACCTTAGTATAATTCCATTGCTCCCAACCAAGATTAATTTTAATTTCAAAATGAATCCAGAGTAGGCAGAAACCAATTGCATCCAGAATCATCACATAAGACCTCATCTACACCTGGGTGGAAATATTTAAAGCAAGTCATAAAACATCACCACTTTAGTGATTCATCTAGATGGATTCTTGTCCTTGAAAATAAGGGGATCTCTTGAGAAAAATAGGTGGATTAATGAAGTCACTTACCTAAGTTGGAAATCAGGTAGTATGGCTTTAGAGTTTCTGCTCTGGACTTCCGTACTAAACAGTCCCTCCCTTAGTGGACTGCTCCATTCTCCTCCCTGCTTAGGAGAAACAAACACATCTGACAAAGTAGAGGGCCCACTGATAATTTCAACTGTTCCTCTGAAGAACTGCCACTGCCAGCTCCTCCTACTTGTCCCAAATCTGGTTTCAGAGTAGTCACCTCATTCTATGCCTTCCTCGTCATTGCGGTCAAGAGTGGTATGTCCTGTCTGGAAAACAGATACAGATTTCTGTATATGCTTTCTCTGGTATGTTATCTGTGTCTCTCAATTTGTAATGCAAATTGGATTTTATAATGGTAAACTTCTCAAGGGCAGGAATGTGTTTCCTAGCTTTGTGTGTGTGCATTTCCGACCATAATGAGCAAACTGTAGTCCTTTTATGATGTTTTATTAATATGCACTTAAAATTATTCTTTTGGTGTGCCTGTGTATTTTTTGCATATGTTCTCACACAATAGTAAAGTATCGCATTTAGCAGAGAGATAATAGACTTCTCTATTTAAAGCTTCCTTTTTGCATCCTCCAAGTTGTTCTGGAATTGTCTAACATGATCCTCTTACTTTACTGCCCAGATACTGGTCCATCACAGTGACATAGCATTTTAATTCTTACATCCCTTTTTGTTGCTGTTTTTAAGGATGGGGACTTCCTCTGTCACCCAGGCTGGAGCACAGTGGCACAATCATAGCTCACTGTAACCTTGAGCTCCTGGGCTCAGGTGATCCTCCCACCACAGCCTCCTGAGTAGCTGCGACTACAAGTGTGCACCACCACGCCTGACTAAATTTTATACATTTTTACAAAATGAATTACATAACACAACTGCACTAGCCTATGTGGGTCACTTTTCTCTATAATTGCTAAATAAAAAGGATAAAAGCCTTCATCCAAGGGATTGCAGGGAATCTAGTCCCTCCCCTAGATTTTATGAAGATACTAAATTCTCATATTTCACAAATCCATCATGGGTGTCTTGGGTCAACTCCCTCTGGGCTGCTACATCAGATTTCTCCACTGATTATGCTGGCTGGAGGCTAGTCTCCCCACAATACAGACACAGATTCCCCCCAAAACACAGAAATGGATCCCCCCAGACCAGCCTGGTCAGTACGGGGAAACCCCATCTCTACTGAAAATACAAAAATTAGCCGGGCGTGGTGGTGTGCCCCTGTAGTCCCAGCTACTCAGGAGGCTGAGGCAGGAGAATCACTTGAACCCAGGAGACGGAGGTTGTATTGAGCTGAGATCGCGCCACTGTACTCCAGCCTGAGCGACAGAGTGAGACTCCTTTTCAAAAAAAAAAAGAAAGAAATGGATCCCCCCACACCTTGAATTCAGAAAATACTGCTAACCAACATTTTAGCAGATTTTACTAAGGCTTGAAGAAACTGCAAGGGATTATAATAAAGAAAAGGAAAATATGAATGTGGAGGTGAGATGTTCATCCTAGAACCTAGACTCTATTGGCATGCCATTTCATTTCTTTTCTTTTCTTTTTTTTTTTTTTTTAGACGGAGTCTCGCTGTGTCGCCCAGGCTGGAGTGCAGTGGCGCGATCTCGGCTCACTGCAAGCTCCGCCTCCCGGGTTCACGCCATTCTCCCGCCTCAGCCTCCTAGTAGCTGGGACTACAGGCGCCCGCCACCATGCCTGGCTAATTTTTTTTTTTTTTTTTTTTTTTTTAGTAGAGACGGGGTTTCACCATGTTAGCCAGGATAGTCTCGATCTCCTGACCTCGTGATCCGCCCGCCTCGGCCTCCCAAAGTGCTGGGATTACAGGCTTGAGTCACCGCGCCCGGCCTGGCATGCCATTTCAGAAGGACTCTTCAGGCAGACTCTTTCTTTGGGCTCCAGGCTTCTGGCACCTTCACAGAAACCATTTAACATTCTCAAGATAAAAGCTCTTCCTTTCTATCTCTCCTCTCCCAAATAACATATCCCCAGGCCCTGTCTCCGGCTCAGCTAGAAGAAGCAGAGTCAGGTCATGTAATCAAAGTCTCTTCCAAGAGACAGTTACCCCCAAAAGAATTCAGCAGACTTGGCATATATTTGGGAATGACTTTATCAATGGGCTTCCCCAAAGGTAACTGTGGGCACTTCATTTACAAATACCCACCTTTAAAAATTGCTGTTTACTTAATTAATTTACAAATACTTCGCTCATGAAATGTGAGTCCTCTCTAAACAAAGGAAGGTGGTAAACTCCAAGACAAATACACCTTCCCACCATTTGTGAAGGAGTTGCAGGGAGGAATGCTTGGTGGTTTAGAATATTTTATCTCCTTTTCCAACCATCAGGAATTTCTATCAGGACCCATAGTCCTAGATTACCACCACAATGGCATCATTAACATTTTTAAAGCATAACTATTTCTACATGAGTTTTCCCTTCTGCAGACAGAAAGGCATTAAAGGCTTGTATTTCCCTATTTTCTTACATTCAAGCACTATGCTAGCACAATTAAATTTATTGGCTTATTCCTGAGAGCCTTCATGTTTGTATTCTTGGAGCATTAAACTGCTGTTAAATTCGGGAGGTATTAAGTTAGTAAGGGATTGGCTTATGAACCACTTCAGAAGTAGCCTTCAGAACAATGCTTATTGCCAGGCATGGTGGCTTAGGCCTGTAATTCCAACACTTTGGGAGGCCAGAGAGACAGTTGAGCCCAGGGTTTCTTTCTTTGTTTCTTTTTCTTTTTTTTTTTTTTTTTTTTTGAGAGGGAGTCTCGCTCTCTCTCCCAGGCTGGAGTGCAGTGGCGCGATCTGGGTTGACTGCAAGCTCTGCCTCCCAGGTTCACGCCATTCTCCAACCTCAGCCTCCCAAGTAGCTGGGACTACAGGCGCCTGCCACCATGCCCGGCTAATTTTTTGTATTTTTGTGGAGACAGGGTTTCACCGTGGTCTTGATCTCCTGACCTCCTGATCAGCCTGCCTCAGCGTCCCAAAGTGCTGGGATTACAAGTGTGAGCCACCGCTCCCGGCCAAGCCCAGGGTTTCAAGATCAGCCTATGCAATATAGCAAGATCTCGTCTCTACTAAAAATAAAAATTAAAAAATTACCTGGATGTGATGTCATGCACCTGCCGTCCCAGCTATTCAGGAGAGTGAGGTGGGAGGATCATGTGAGCCTGGGAGTTTGAGGTTGCAGTGAGCCGTGATGGCACCACTGCACTCCAACCTGGTTGACAAAGTGAGATCCTATCTCAAAAAAAAGAAAAGAAAAGCACTTATTACCAGGAAAAAGGGTAGAGGATATATGGCATTTTGTTGGTAAAAGAGTCACTGAAAAAAAATCTGCGAACCACTGTTTCAAGGGAAGCTTGTACTTATTCACCCATTGAACTTTGTCATCTTCTTATGGGTGTGGTAGACTTACTCATAAAGAAAAAAAAAGACTCCTAAAAGTTTCTCTATTCTTATCTTGAATTCTGGTTGTTCCTGCAATACAGAGCTAGTATTTAATTATTTGGTCTACTTTCTTTGTATACTACAAATTCTGTAATATTGGGAACCTTAACAATTCAGTAAAAGTTGAAGGAAGAGAGGGGACTTTATATATATGTGTGTGTGTATATATATGTATATATATATGTATATATATACACATATATGTATATATATATGTATATATATATACATATATGTATATATAATTATATACATATATATAGCCTTTGAAAGATTGCCAAAGGAGAGCAAACAGTTTGGATACTGTCTCAATAAACTTACCATATTTTAAATCTGGCTAAGAGTTTATGTGTATCCCTCAAGTTAAACAACAGTTGACATGCATGCATTCTGATAAAATTCCATTACCTAATACACTAAATTTCAGCACTGGTGGGAAAGAATAGATTTTTACTGGGAAAGTTATGTCTTTTTTTCCGCTGAAAATTAACACATGGAAGCATAATCTTAGGAAATGTCATTTGTTTTATATGCACGTATCTAACTCTAAAACAAACTTTGCTGTTGCATGTAATTATACAAATGCTGTATATGTATGTTGCTAAGTACTTAAAATCTTCATTGTAATTGTATTTGAACTTCTAATGAATACCCAGGGACAGCAAAGACATGTCTGAACAGGTAAATCAGTGCATAATTAAATGACATGCATGTCCCGTGTATTGCAATCTTTTAAAGCTCTAACTATGAGTACTTTCTATTATGCAATTTTTTAGAGCAGCTCTTTTCTTTTTACACAAACATGATAAGGACACAAAAGACTTATTTTGTTTTCCTCTGGCCACTGAACTTTCATGAGAATGTTATGAGAACCTCATGTCCTACCACACCAACTCCCACCCTTGGCTAGATTGCCCAATAAAGATCAGATTTTTCCAAATATTATGTTCTAGCTGGATTTGCAACAATCATAAGTCAATCATTAGGAATCCTGTGCATATGGCAAAGTTTTTTGGGTTTTTTTGTTTTTGTTTTTTGTTTTGAGACGGGGTCTTGCTCTGTCGCCTAGGCTGGAGTGCAGTGGCGCGATCTCAGCTCACTGCAACCTCCACCTCCCGGGTTCAAGCAATTCCCCTGCCTCAGCCTCCCATGCAGCTGGGACTGTAGTCACGTGCCACCACACCTGGTTAATTGTTTTGTATTTTAGTAGAGACAGGGTTTCACCATGTTGGCCAGGATGGTCTCCATCTCCTGACCCTGTGATCCGCCCACCTCAGCCTCCCAAAGTGCTGGAATTACAGGCGTGAGCCACCTCACCCGGCCACAAAGTTTATTTTAATAGTATTTTGAACAGAAAATAAGCAAGCTTTTTTGTTTGTTTGTTTTCCAGACAAGGTCTTGCTCTGTCACCCAGGCTGGAGCACAATGGCACAATCACAGCTCACTGTAACCTTGGACTCCTGGGCTCAAGAATCCTCTTATCTCAGCCTCCCAAGAGCTGGACTACAGGTGAGTGCCACCACACCTGGCTAATTTTTTTTTTTTCTTTTGAGACAGAGTCTTGCTCTGTCATCAAGCTGGAGTGGAGTGGTACGACCTGGGCTCACTGTAACCTCCACCTCCCGGGTTCAAGTGATTCTCCTGCCTCAACCTCCCGAGTGGCTGGGACTACAGGTGCGCACCACCACGCCCAGCTAATTTTTTTATTTTTAGTAGAGACGGGGTTTCACCATATTCACCAGTATGGTCTCAATCTCTTGACCTCGTGATCCGCCCGCCTCGGCCTCCCAAAGTGCTGGGATTACAGGCATGGGCCACCGTACCCAGCCTATCTGGTTAATTTAAAAAAAATTTTTTTTGTAGAGATGGAGGTCTCACTATGTTGCCCAGGCTGCTTGCCAACTCCTGGACTCAAACCGTCTTCTCCCTTCATCCTCCCAAAATGCTGGGATTACAGATGTGAACCACTGTGCCCAACAGAAGCATATTTAAAATTGTAATATCCAAAGAATATTACCATAGCCCAACAGTTTGTTTTTATTCGCACGTTCCACAGCATTCACTTTAAGTAAATATCCATTATTGTTTCCCAAATCCTTTTGGGGTCAGCAAATAATACTTTCAGAAAAAGTTTGTGGGGGAAAAAAAGGAAACTTTAATTACTTTCCATGGGAAAGTTCCAAATGGAACAAAAGTGGTTCTTAGACACAAATTCACAAAACCCTTGTAGCACGTTGAGGCTAAAGACATTTATGCAATTACTAAGTCTACTGTATATGTGAGCAAACATGAGGGTAGAATGAGAATAGAGCTATTATGTTACTGTATCATTATTCTAGTGTTCTGCCTTTAATACCCAGAGACATCTTTAGAGAATGTCAAAATGTTCCCTTTATTATAACATTTTTTTCTTTCTTTTTCTTCTGATTAGTAAGGTGGGTTGATAAGACAACATTTTTAAATTTTTATTTTATTTTTTTGGAGACAGGGTCTCACTGCCCGGCTGAAGTGCAGTGGCACAATCTCAGCTCACTGCAGCCTTGACCTCCCGGGCTTAAGCCATCCTCCTGCCTTAGCCCCACAAGTAGCTGGGACTACAGGCGTGTGCCACCATGCCTAGATAATTTTTGTAGTTTTTGTGGAGACCAGTTTTTGCCATGTTGCCCAGGCTGGTCTCGAACCCCTGAGCTCAAGTAATTCTCCCACCTCGGCGTCCCAGAGGGCTGGGATTGCAGGCATGGGCTACCATGTCTGGCCTATAATATAACTTCTTGTAATTGTTATATCTAGTTCTCTACTAGAGAAATTGTATTTTGATAAATGAATTAATAATTATAATTTAATTATAATACAGGAAAAGTTTCAGTGGTATCCAAAAGGAAAAATTTGACTGATATATGAATGTGCTTGCTTATGAAATAGAAGCAACAACAAAAAAAAATCATTTTAACTAAGGCCAGACAATTGAGGCAAAGTATATGACCAACGGCAATTGCCATTCAAGCATAGCAGGTATTCTGTTCCAGTATCCCCCATTTTCAGGTTAATTTTCAAATTTTTTTCCCCAAATGATTTCTCAGGGCTACGTGTCCCCTGCTTTGAAACAGGATGCTGTTGTTCCCATAACGTGAAGTCTGTTCTCTAGGGTGGCCCGACCTCAGCTGAGGGCAAATCATTCTCAGAATCATTGCTCTGTTCCCATGACCTGGACCTGATTAAACAAATTACAGTGGCAAGCCCAGAAGTATTCCTCCAACCAGTTAGGCAGAAACTTGGGACCTAAGCAAGAGAAAAGGCACAGAGGAGAGCAACAAGGTGCAGCTAATTTTTTTTCTGGCAAGAATAAGGAAAGAAAATGGACATTATAAACAAGGGCAGAATTCTATAAACCTTGATAGCGATGGTGAACAATAGCATGAAACAAATAAAGCATCATAAAATGACAAGCAATTACAGCCTCTGCAGTAAGTAGATGAACAAACCTGATATATTAACTCGTTCAAATGCTCCAAGTACAAAATTTATGCATGAATCTAACAAAATTAATAGAAAAATAAGAGTGCTTAAATTTTTTATTAAAGCCACCCATCAATGCAACTCTATCTTTCCTATATTTTGTTTTTATAATTCATTTTCTGTGTCTCTGGGTCTAACTGGGCATAGTCCATCTTGTTTTAAAAGTTCATCACACCAAGATCAATTCCACTGGTTAAAATAGGCAATCTTTCCACAACTTGTAAACACAAAACTTGCCTGGAAAGAGCCTGCTTTCTTTTCCTTTGTAAATATTAATCATACTTAACAGCATAGACTTGAAATTCAATTCAGTTTGGTTAGACATGACTTCAAGTGACTTTAACATTTTAAATGATAAAAAATAATAAAACCTGTAATACAAAAGACATTGCCTTATCAATATTCAAAATGGATATTTACAAGTGTTTCCCAAGTAAGGCAAGTCATAAGTATTTGATTTAATAATAGCATTCTGTTCCACAACTAGTGTATATTGAGGAATTGCATCCATAGACAACTCCAAGGTCAAAGTCCTTGTAATATCCTCTTTATATAGTTAAATGGATTAATTAGCTAAAAGATATTGATATCCCATCTTGAGAATATTATAATTCAGGCAAGTGATGGTCAATCAATTTGTTTATTCAATAATTGTTTATTGGGCACCAATGTATATCGGGCCACAGTTGTTAGGGTCTGAAAATCACCACAGACAAAACCAATATGTTCCACACTCATTATAAGAAGAAAGGAGCTTTCAGCAGTAGA
>NW_012112030.1:15017743-15028014 GCF_000951035.1 Colobus angolensis palliatus
TTTTTTTTCTTTGAATAATTCTATCTTTATAGCTTGTACCTCTAGCTCATAGTAGCCATCAATGTAGTAACGCTATTTTTTCTTAGAACTTAATATGACTTATAAGCATCTTTTATTGGACAATAACAAGGAAAATCTTGTCTGTGAAGAGTTCTATAGTTTACAAAACACTTTCACCTACATTATCTCATTTGATTAATGACCCTGGCAGGTGGCCTGTGCAGCCATATTTATCTTTGCTTTGTAGAAACCAAGACTCTGAGAGGTTGTGAAACACCTAAGGCATCACAGTGAGTTACAAGTAGGGCTGAGATTTAAACCTAAATCATGTGTCTTCAAGCCCAGATCATGTGACCTTACTTTAACTTCTTCTTTCCATGTTCTGTCTCCCATAACAAGTAAATTATGGTACCATGACTTTTAGCCATCACTGCTGTAGATGTTGCCAAGACAAACGGTTTTTTTGTGGGTTTTTGTTGTTGTTGTTGTTTTTGAGAGACAGTCTTGCTCTGTTGCCCAGGCTGGAGTGCAGTGGCGCAGTCTCGGCTCACTGAAAGCTCTGGTTCCTGGGTTCACACCATTCTCCTGCCTCAGCCTCCCAAGAAGCTGGGACTACAGGCGCCTGCCACCACGCCCGGCTAATTTTTTGTATTTTTTAGTAGAGATAGAGTTTCATCATGTTAGCCAGGATGGTCTCAATCTCCTGACCTCGTGATCCACTCGCCTCGGCCTCCCAAAGTGCTGGGATTACAGGCGTGAGCTCACCGTGCCCGGCCTGACAAACTGTTTTATCTCATCTTTACTTAGCATCATATAAGCAATAAGTAATAAGTAAAAAGTCACTAGCTACTACTATGCATTAAGGAACCTGAAAGAAAGCATTAACCATTATGTAAAGAATGTTATGAACAGCCTAAAAAGAAGAAAGAAAATAAAAGAGCAATGGCCCATTATAAAAGGTTTTTTTTTTAATGTTTATTAAGAGAGGAGCATTTAATCTGAAATTTTAATAAAATAATTATCCTCTTAGTGATTGGCTAATACATTAATCTTGCTGGAGTAATGTTTTTATCTTCTAAAAGATACCTGTTTGGTAAAATGGGCTGAGGATAAAATATTTAAGCTATTTTTAAGTCACTGAGCTTTTCAGTGACTCTTGATGGCAGGTCCACATTTGATGCCTTATTGTACTATTCACTAAAAGCAACATGGTCAGCCCCTTAGAACACCACTTCTGGTAAGTTGCCTTGGTTTCCCTCCACATTTTCAGATTTTCAGATTAATAGAATAATTTTTGAGATTTGTCCTGTTTAACGCAATTCACCGATAGGTACAGAGCACCAGATGCCAGGCACCAGGACGTAAAAAGACCAGTAGTCTGTGACCTCAAGAAGATTGCAAGAGCAACTTCTATATGTATAGCAATGTTTATTTAGGGCCTACATTTATATGTGGCCAACAACACTTTGAGCTGAATTATCAGCACTTTTCCCTTTTCTAAGAGTGCTTCCCACCTAAGAGATGGGCCCTGTGACTCTCATTGTCACTAATTCCAGCAACATAATTTGTGATCAGGGCTGGACAGTGGCCCAAGCAGGACTAATTAGATTAATCCTCCTGCCTTTTGAATAAGGAAACAGAGAGTCTTGTAAATGAGCTCTGGGTTATGGGTCAGCTAGACTCAGGAAATGAGGGCTCTGGATTGGCATGATTTTAGAGTTGCCAGATAAAATACAAGCCTGCTATATTTTTGCTTGCTAAATCTGGCAACCGTACATGATGCGCCATATAAAAGTGGAGTTAAGAAAGCTATTCTGCAACAAGGAGTAGAAACATAGAGATAACAAAAATCAACAACTATGGTGAAAGTGTAGTGGAGAAGTGGAGAAGTTTCAGGAAAAGGAAAAATATCCCAAGTGTTGCCTCAGTCACTGACAACTTTTCAGTCCTCAGTTCCAGTCCCTTGAGGAATGTGGCTGCATTTCTTGCCCTTGAGTTCTGTGAGATACCTTGCCTGTTTATAAGAGATTTTTTTTCTTTAGATAGCTCAGCGGAAATACATTTCTCATATCAAACATGTCCAAGGGCATATATAATGTTGTCACGCTTCCAGAAAAAGTGTTTTTTTTTTGTAAACTTAAAGAATTCACAGGGTCCGTGAAATAGATGAATAGGAAACTTGTGTCTTATTTACCAAATAGGAAAGTTTGCCTCAAATACAATGAGACGTCTGGATCAGTACTTCTGACATTGTATATTTGGAAACCTGCATAGGTCTCCTTGGTTTCCTTAGAAGTATAGTTAACGAGTAATGTACATTCCCTAGGTGTTATTCTAAAATGTTGTCCCCAAAGTAAAAAGTATCCACAGGATAAAGTTAGACATTAGGCATAATTAAATTTCAATAATGTTTATTCCTCCTCTTCCTTTTCCTTGTCTCTTTCTTTCTCCTTTTCTTTTTTCTCCCTTGTCCCATTCTCTAATCTCCCTGGCTAAATTCCTCCAGAGGAAAAAAAAGGCCATCAAAAAAGTCACTAACACCTCAGTGTAAACTACTTGAAAGTGCTATTCACATTTGTAGTATTTGCATTTTAAAAGAAGACCTTTCAGAGAGAGGAAGCCAACAGAATATTTCTGGGCTTCCCAGAACAACAACCTTACTATATTGCTGTAGACAGCAACCTGTACACAACCCTATTTAATGTGGTGTTTATATTAAATTAATATTAGATCATTGGGTGAGACAGGTCATCATGGTGAGTATTCAAGAAATCATCTTGGTCTGGGTCCATCTACCCAAACTGGGACATGGCTAGGCCTGGAGATGACTTTAACTGGTGTGGATCTAGGAAAAGGATCCATGGATATGTAAGCTAGGGACAGTCGACATTGTCAACGGAGCAATGGCCCAACCCCCAGAACAACAAAGAAACAGAACCGACGGGGGACCTGAAGGATGGACAAGAGAGATGATCTAAAACATACACTCGGTAGTGTATTTCCAAGGTTAGTTGTAAGGAGAGGCCAAGTAAGAGAACTACATTGCAAGGTTCTTGAACCTAAACAGAACACAGGTGGCTGGCATTTGAATTTTACCCACAAGCTAATTGTTCCTTCTATCCGAAAACATCTTCCCCTGCCTAAAACTTTACTACCTGGATGTTCTTTTTATTCATTAAACCATCTCTTTTTGGCATTTTAGGGAAAATTATAAGTCATTCATACCTTAACATAAACTATGAAGAAACCAGTCAGTTCCAAGCTATATTTTAAAACATGGGACTGTTGTATAGTAGCATAGCTATTTGGGAGGCTGAGGCAGAAGGTGTCCAGGAGTTCAAGGCTATAGTGAGCTATGATTGCACCACTGCATTCAAGCCTGAGTGACAGAGACCCTGGTCTCTCAAAGATAAATAAATAGGCTGGAACCAGTGGCTCATGCCTGTAATCCCAGCACTTTAGGAGGTAGAAGTGGGAGAATAGCTTGAGTACAAGTGTTCAAGACCAGCCTGGGCAACATAACGAAAGGAACCCTGTATCTACGAAAAAAAAAAAAAAGTTAGCCAGGTGTGTGTGCCTATAGTCCCAGCTACTCAGGAAGCTGAGGTGAGAGGATCGCTTGAGCCCAGGACTTTGAGACTACAGTGAGCTACGATTGTGCCACGGTACTCCAGCCTGGGCAACAAATGAGATCCTCTGAAAAAAAAAAAAAATTAATAAAAATAAATAAATAAAATGTGGAAATGCTCTTATGGTTAGGGAGAAGGAAGACTTAATTTTGAAATGGGGGGTATTTTGAGGGGCAGGCAGGCCCAGTTATGACAGGAAGGCAGCATTGATGACACTGAGTACTGAAGTGCTAGAATTATGAGACAAGAATTGGAAGACAAACACAAAAAAGTCTTCAAATTCAATTTTTCTAGTTTACATTTTCTACAGTTTATCCACCCCACGAGGACTCCCAGAACCCAGATGGAAAGAGCAATATATAGTACCTCTATGCAAATTGCATCCTTTCCCCCAGGTGGTGAAGTGCCATCCCAGGATCCACAGCCCAGTGAGAAAAGGGGCTATAGATTCCAGCCCCCCATGTGCATTTTCTTAGCTGGGCATCACTGTGCACAACTTATACAACCATAGGTGCAGCAATCCCTCCCCCCATTCCTCCTCCGCCCTCCTCATACATCCGTCTATCTGCTACTTAATGAAATACGACTCAACCATCAAGACCCAGCTCAAGTAGCGCTTATGTTGTGATTTTCACAGGAGAGGCCTCTCCTCTACTGCCTTATGCTAACACTAGAGACGCATCATGGAATAGTGACTAACGGTGCCACCTCTGGAGCCAGACTGCTTGGGTGCAAATCCCAGCTATGCCATTTCTTAGTGGTGTAACTGTGGACCCGTGCCCTGTTCCTTTATCTATAAAATGGAAGAATGTAAGTAACAATCTCATAAGTGTGTCATGGATATATAACAAGATAACACGTGTAACGTACTTAGAACAATTTTTGGAAAATAATGAGCATTCAGTAGGTATTTGGAATTGCTGTAACTCAGCTGTTGCTAATAGCATATTATTATCACAGTGAATTTTTGTTACGCTGATATGTGCCTAGTTTTTCTAGTCAAGGAAAAAATTTTATTCATTTTTATATTCCTAGGACCTGGTTAAAAAAAAAAAAATTACAGGTTCTAGGCTGAGCAAGGTGGCTCACGCCTGTAATCCCAGCACTTTGGGAGGCCGCGGGAGGTGGATCACGAGGTTAGGAGTTCAAGACCAGCCTGGCCAAGATGGTGAAACCTCGTCTCTACTAAAAATACAAAAATTAGCTGGGTGTGATGGCCCGCGCCTGTTATCTCAGCTACTGGGATAGCTGAGGCAGGAGAATCGCTTGAACCCAGGAGGTGGAGGTTACTGTGAGCCGAGCACTCAAGCCTGGGTGACAGACCAAGACTCATCTAAAAAGAAAGAGAGAGAGAGAGAGAGAGAGAGAAAGAAAGAGAGAAAGAAAGAAAGAAAAAGAAAGAAAAGAAAAAGTACAGGTTCTAGAAGATACTCTGTATATTCTTGATGAATAAATGAGTAAGCCTCTGGGTCGCAATAGCCAAGGAGATTCCTCTCTTGGGAAAACAGGATTCCAGAGAGAGAGAAGTCCCAAAGAACAGTATATCCCACGTTTCTGGCCCAGATGCCCCAGATCCACTTAAATGGAAAGTAGAGATAGTTTCATGGTATGAACCTGTGGCGCTGCTTGAAAAAGCGAACTCCCCGTTGCTTGAGGGCCCAGGAGAAAAGGTTTGCGAACAATGAGTGAAAAGAAGATATTCCTTCCAACGCTAGACCCTGCGTTGCTAGACAACTAAGAAGCCCCTCCTCCCATGTGTTTTATACAAAAGGTGAGATGGATCCACGTGAAATGGGGCAAGCCTTTGATTGGACAAGCTCAGGGATAATAGTAAACAGAAGGTACTTTAGATTACACATGTCTAGGCATAGGAAGCTCACCAAGACATTGAATGGCGCTTAGAATAGAATAGTGATTGGCACAATGTTGGTACTCAATAAATAAGTGTTAGATTGATCCATAAATTATAGAAAGAATAAAATGATGAACAAGAAGGAATAAGATTATCAATCAATCGGTGGTGGTGGCGAATCCTCAAATTATATTGTGAAGGTGACTGGTTAACAATAGTCTACAGTGTCCGGAGGAACACTGGATCAAGAAATTACTAAAAGGTCTGGAGTCATTTGCATTTGAAAAAGGCTGCATGCTATATACAGTGGAGATTTTTTAAAAATTAGCTTAATAAGAACTCTGCTTAGCTTTTGTTTGGTTAACAGGATCAAACATTTGTCCCCTGCAGAGTGTTCAACAGTCTATCTCAAAGTTTAAAAAACACATAAAACTAAAATTAAATTTATGCTTAGAAATATAAACTATAATGCACATTTGAAAACAAGGGCAATTTCTGGTATGAAGCTATGGCATTTTAAAAAATTTCTGTGGTGGTTAAATACTGTTAGTGTTTTTATTTTTATTTTTTATTTATTTATTTTTTTGAGATGGAGTCTTGCTCTGTCACCCAGGCTGGAGTGTAGCGGCGTGATCCTGGCTCACTGCAACCTCCGCCTCCCAGGTTCAAGCGATTCTCCTGCCTCAAACTCACGAGTAGCTGGGATTACAGGCACCTGCCACCAAGCCCAGCTAATTTTTGTATTTAAGAAGAGACAGGATTTCACCATGTTGGCCAGGCTGGTCTCGAACTCCTGACTTCAAGCGATCCACCTGCCTTGGCCTCCCGAAGTGCTGGAATTACAGGAATAAGCCACCGTGCCTGGCGTATCTTTATTATTTTTTTAAATTAATTTTTTTGACAAGAGGAAAGAGTTTTCGAATAAGCAAGAAGCAGCGGTTCCCAGTGCAGCTGAGAGACAGTCCCTGCGGCTGAGAGTGGCAGCGGGGGCGGGCGGTCCCAGCAGCTACCTGTGGCCCTGGGCACTGGCATTCATATGGTCTCGGATGCTGATGGCCTGTTTGAGCAGACCTTCCACGCTGCGGAAGTAGACGCTACCGTCCATTAGCTTCTTCCCGGCGCTGCGGTCGTACTCCGCAGTGTAGATGGCTCACTGGCTCTGCACCTCCCGACGCTGCATGGCTGCCTGGTGCTGGGCCAGCTCCGGGAGGGAGCGGCGCACGTGCTCCTGCAGTAGGTACAGGGCCACCGACGGCTCATTCGCCAGGACGGAGATGCTCTCAGTGAATGTGTCCGTGACTTTCTTCCCCTTGAGCTGCATCTCCGGTTCCTCCATAGCGACCGCGGCCTCTTTATTTTTTAATGTATGTTTTTAATATGGTAATATAAACAGCACAAAATTTCTATTTCAACCGTTTTTAAGTGTTCAATTCAACGGCATTAAGTAATTCGCCATATTGTGCAACCATCACCACCAACCGTTTCCAGAAGTTTTTTATCATCCCAAACAGAAACTTTACCCATCAAACAATAACTCCACATTCCACTCTTCTCCGGCCCCAGGTAACCTCTATTATATTTTCTGTCTCTATGAAGCTGACTATTCCATTTACCTCTTCTAAGGGGAATCATACAATCTTGCATATTTCACTTAACATCATGGTTTTTTTTTGTTTTTTGTTTTTTGTTTTTTGTTTTTGAGACGGAGTCTCCCTCTGTCGCCCAGGCTGGAGTGCAGTGGCGCGATCTCCACTCACTGCAAGCTCCGCCTCCCGGGTTCACGCCATTCTCCTGCCTCAGCCTCCCGAGTAGCTGGGACTACAGGCGCCCGCCACCACACCTGGCTAATTTTTTTGTGTTTTTAGTAGAGATGAGGTTTCACCGTGTTAGCCAGGATGGTCTCGATCTCCTGACCCCGTGATCCGCCCACCTCGGCCTCCCAAAGTGCTGGGGTGACAAGCCTGAGCCACTGCGCCCGGCCAGCATCATGTTTTTAAGGTTCATCCATGTGGTAGCATGTATCAGAATTTCACTCCTTTTTAAGGCTGAATTCTATTCCATTCTATGGAATATAATTTTATTCTATGTATAGATCATATTTTGTCTATCCGTTCATCTATCAGTGGACATTTGGGTTGTTTTCCTTTTGGCTGCTGTGAATAATGCTGCTCTGAACATTGATGTACAGGTATGTTTGAGTCCCTGTTTTCAGTCCTTCTGGGTATATACCTAGAAGTAAAGCAAAATTGCTGGATCATGTGGTAATTCTATATTTAACTTTTTGAAGAGTCAGTGTTTTTATTATGTATTTTATTTTTAGAGACAGAGTCACTCTGTCGCTTAGGCTGAAGTGTAGTAGCACCATGATAGCTCACTACAGCCTAAAATTCCTGGGCTCAAGTAATCCTCCTGCCTCAACTTCCTAAGTAACTGGGACTACACGCTTGTGCCATCATGCCTGGCATGTGTTCTTATTTTTTATGTGACAGAATCTTTTTCTTGATTGCTAAGTTAAGAGAGTCTGAATTCTGCTATGCTATGCTATGCTATGCAGGAATGTATACTATCACTATGTAAAATGTAGCATAAGTTTTAGTTAATCATAATCATTTTACAGGAAAAAGCAGGTTCTTCATAATATTTCGGGCTAAAGATTGGGATGTGGTAAGAGGAGATTGCTATAATCAAATAACATTCCATCCAAAAGATAACAAAGACAGTAAGAATATATCTGTTCCTCATGCTCTCCTTCCTCCCAACTTCAAACATGCATCAATGTAAAATCTTCCCCTGATGTCACTTTCTGAAGTTGGTATGCTGGCATAGAATCCATGGTCCTGATGTCTCTTCCATTTTCTCTTTTGATGACTATTCTTTTATTCTTACCTATCAAAGGATAAGGCTAAATAAATTATTTCTTTGAGTGTTTATATCTTCAGTGTTTCATTTTCTCACACTTTTATTATAGTCTTTATTTATAAAATTAGCTACCATTGCTGCATAGGCCTATTTGTTAAAAATCTTACCAATACCTCTCAATTTTTTCAATCTGTTCGATTAATAATGAGATCTGGGCCAGGTGCGGTGGCTCATGCCTGTAATCCTAGCTCTTTGGGAGGCCAAGGTGGGTGGATGAATTGAGCTCAGGAGTTGGAGACCAGCCTGGGCAACATGATGAAACCCTGTCTCTGCAAAAACTACAAAATTAGCGAGGCATGGTGGTGCATGCCTGTAGTTGCAGCTACTTGAGGGACTGAGGCAGAGGGATTGCTTGAGCCGGAGAGGTCGAGACTGCAGTAAGCTGAGATCGCACCACTGCACTCCAGTCTGGGTGACAAAGTGAGACCCTGTCTCCAAAAAAAAGAAAAGAAAAGAAAAAAGAAAACAAAGAGAGATTTGAAATAAACACAAGGTTCTGAAGTTGTTTGTATGATTGAATAGATTTCGTTGTTCTATAGGCCCCTTTTCTGTTTATCATCTTCTACTTTGTGAGCATCGCTTATCCCTGAAAAAGTTCTCCTTGAGTTAATTTTAAGTAGAAAAATAACATTAATTTATTGATGTTAATAATTTGAGCTGCCACTTCCAAAACAAAACAGCAACAAGTTTTAAAGCAAATTTCTTTTCTTCTCTATGCTCTAGATGTGTGATTTAAAACGGGGATTTGGCAAAGTTCACCAGCAGTCCTTAGGATTACATTGGTACTGAAGTAAAGCGAGGGGAAAAAAAGTAAAATTGGAGATGAGATAAAACTATACTAAGTCCAAAAGGATCATGAGCTCTGATGGCTAGAGAGAGAGGAGAAGAAAGATACAGTGATGCTAAAAAGGGACTTTTTGTTGTTGTTTGTTTTGTTTGTGCTTTTTGACAGGCAGGCAGGAAAAACTGAGGGAGAGTAATCTAACACAGATACAATTCCTAAGGCATAAGCTCATGCTAACTGTATTGTAACAAGTCAAGTAGCTTGTTAAGAAAATACTATAGGAATTGTGTGGGTTTCAAAGAATTCCCAGGAGACCAGTAGTGAACAAAAATTTTCAGAATATTTTCTAGAATTAGACAGTATGGGACCAGGCGTGGTGGCTCATGCCTGTAACCTCAGCACTTTGGGAGGCTGAGGTGAGTTTGAGACCAGCCTGGGTAACAGGAGAGTTGAGCCCAGGAGTTCGAGATCAGCCTGGGTAACATGGTGAAACCCTGTCTCTACAAAAAGTACAAAAATAAGCCAGGCGGCCCGGCGAGGTGGCTCACGCCTGTAATTCCCGCACTTTGGGAGGCCGAGGCGGGCTGATCACGAGGTCAGGAGACTGAGACCATCCTGACTAACAAGGTGAAAACCCGTCTCTACTAAAAATACAAAAAAATTAGCAAGGCATGATGATGGGCGCCTATAGTCCCAGCTACTCAGGAGGCTGAGGCAGGAAAATAGAGTGAACCAGGGAGGCGTAGCTTGCAGTGAGCCAAGATCTCACTACTGTACTCCAGCCTGGGCAACAGAGTGAGACTCTGTCTCAAAAAAAAAAAAATAAATCCCAGCTACTCAGGAGGCTGAGGCAGGAGGATCGTTTGAACACAGGAGTAGGAGGCTGCAGTGAGCTATGATTGTGCACTCCAGCATAGGTGACAGATGAGACTCTGTCAAAAGAAAGAGAGAGAGAAAGAGAAAGAGAAAGAGAAAGGAAAGGAAAGGAAAGAAGGAAGGAAGGAAGGAAGGAAGGGAAGGAAGGGAAGGAAGGGAAGGAAGGAAAGGAAGCCGGGCGTGGTGGTGCATGCCTGTAATCCCAGCTACT
>NW_012112030.1:15028374-15046610 GCF_000951035.1 Colobus angolensis palliatus
AAAGAAAAAAGAAAAGAAAAGAAAGAAAAGTATGGGTCAGGTGCAGTGGCTCATGTCCCTATGTAATCCCAGCACTTTGGGAGGCTGAGGTGGGAGGATCACTTGAGCTCAGGAGTTTGAGACCAGCCTGGGCAACACAGCAAGGCTCCATCTTTACAAAAAATTTAGAAATAAGAAGTATGTTCTAAGTTATAGAATATAAACTCCGTTATTGTACATTTTAGTAGTCATTGTTCTAAGAAAAAGTAATTTTACCATCATCATTGCACAACGTGCTAAGTCAACTTTATGTATCAAACACTAAAAGATATAGAACAGTTGTTCCCAAACTACTCTAGGAAATATGGGGCATGGAGCAGGTATAGTGCCCAGGGATCAGAGATCAAATAATCTGTATATGTATTTCTCAATCAATGGACAATAAAAGTCCAATTATCAATAACATTGTTGAAACAAAATTTTTTAAAATTGAGATCCACTACTGTATTTGGTGGTATTTTCAGGCAAAAAACAGCAACATAGATAGCAGAATAGAAAATGGGATTTTGGGTTGGGCACAGTGACTCATACCTATAATCCCAGCACTTTGGGAGTCCGAGGCAGGTGGATCATCTGAGGTCAGGAGTTCAAGACCAGTCTGGCCAACATGGTGAAAGCCCATCTCTACTGAAAATACAAAAATTAGCTGGGGGCGGTGGTGGGCACCTATAATCCCAGCTACTCAGGAGGTAGTAGCTGAGGCAGGAGAATTGCTTGAATCTGGGAGGCAGAGGTTGCAGTGAGCTGAAATCACACCACTGCACTCAGTCTGGGCGACAGAGCAAGACTCTGTCTCAAAAAAAAAAAAGAAAGAAAGAAAGAAAGAAAGAAAAGAATATGGGATTTTAGAATAAAGGAATGACCATGTTTAATGAAAAAAGTCCTCTTTTAGGCAGCACACTCCTGTGGTTTGTCCAATTTCTTTCTGGTAGTGTGCTGTATTCAATATTGCTCAAAAAGAATTATCATCTGTAGATCTCAGAAATCTTTTATTATTATTCTGAAATTTCATTATGTTTCCCCCTAAAGATAATTAATATTAACATTTTCTTATAATCCTTCTAGAGATTTTTCTCTGCATATTATTTTGCTAATAAAATTGAGATTAAAATAGCACCAGACTACCCATGTGTGTGTATGTGTGTGTGTGTGTGTGTGTGTGTGTGTGTGTGTGTATCTGGCTTCTTTAACTTCATATTAATTTTTGAAAGTTACCTTTTTACTTTACAAAATGTAATGATTATAAAAATAATTTTTATCTATACAATTACAAATGTAAAGGTAAGTTACTGAGTGAGGTTCTGAATGGACCTATTGTCCTAGGTATTTTTATGGATAGGATTTGTTAGATAAGAACCTACAAAAAGTGTTCTGCAAGAAGTCTTACTAATTTTCCTATCCATGTTTGTTAGTTTGTTTTCTGTTGCTGTAAAGGAACACCTGAGACTGGGTAATAAAGAAGAGAGGTTTATTTGGCTTACAGTTCTTCAGGCTGCACAAAAATGTCACGATCATCCACTTGGCTTCTGGTGAGGCCTCAGGAAGCTTTGACTTATAGTGGAAAGTGGGGGAGAAGCAGGTGTGTCATATGGGAAGAAAGGGAGCAGCAAGAGAGATGCCAGGCTCTTTAAAACAACCACATCTCACATAAACAAATAGAGTGAGAATTCACTTGTTACGAAGGGGACAACACTAAGTCATTCATGAGGAATCAGCCCCCATGACCCAAGCATCTGTCACTAGGGGATCACATTTCAACATGAGATATGGAGGGGACACACATCCAAACTATGTCACCATGCATTTCAAAATAGATTCTTGTCTAGGCATGGTGGCTCATGCCTGTAATCCCAACACTTTGGGAGGTTGAGAAGAGGGGGATCACTTGAGCCCAGGAGTTTGAGAACAGCCTGGGCAACAAAATGAGACCCCATCTTTACAAATAAAATTAACCAGATGTGGAGGGATGCACCAATGGTCCCTGCTACTCAGGAGGCTAAGGCAGGAGGATCACCTGAGCCCAGGAGGTTTGAGGCCATAGTGAGCTGTGATTGCATCACCATAATCTAGCCTGGGTGACAGAGGGAAATGCTGTCTGAAATAAAATAAATTCATTAACTTAATTAAATAATAAAAAATAAAAATAAAGCCTCTGGTGAATGATGACACTGGACATAGTAAAGAGCAAATACAGTGGCCAAAAGGCAATTGTTCAATTTAAGAATGATTTTTCAAAGAGCATCTATTCACTAAAACCCACTTTTGCCTTTACCATGCACCATTACACCTAAATGACCAATGTAGTTACCGAATATTGATGCTCTGATTCCAAATTGGCTTCTATTGGTTATAATTTAGCTAAGATCCAGTTTTTCATGAATAAAAATAATCTATCTCTAAATCTAGTAAGCTTAGATCGCTTATCAAGTATATTATAGAGCCAAATTATACTTTAGTTGGAAGATTAGATTATATGACTGGTAAGGATTCTTTCCACTATATGGGGAATATTTTAATTCATTCATTCATGATAGATATTTAGTTAAGTCTACCATGAGCTTTTACATGTGAAACTTAAGCACTAATTTTTTCCAATGGTGAAATGTAGAATTGCTGGCCTTCCTCTCTAGACATTTGAGACAACACAGATTTTCATATTTTGATACAGATAGAACTTAAAATTTTTTATTATAAAAAGAAAATATGCTCAATAAGGAAATATTGAAAAATACAAGTAAATACCAAGAGAAAGACTATTACAAGAAGCTAATCACTGGTCAGATGTGGTGGCTCATGCCTGTAATCCCAGCACTTTAGGAGACCAAGGCAGCCGGATCACTTGAGGACAGGAGTTTGAGACCGGCCTGGCCAACATGGCAAAACCTCGTCTCTACTAAAAATACAAAAATTAGCCGGGTGTGGTGGCATGTACCTGTAGTCCCAGCTACTCGGGAGGCTGAGACAGAGGAATCCTTGAACCTGGGAGGCAGAGGTTGCAGTGAGCTGAGATCGCACCACTGCACTCCAGCCTGGGCGACAAAGCAAGACTCCATCTCAGAAATAATAATAATAATAATAATCACTGCTTACAGTTGGATATATGTCCTCCTCTGCTTTCCTCATTACCAACGTATTTTCTAACCTGTCCCCAAAAATAGGTATCATGTTATCCATATTATTTTAAGTCTTTCTTTTTCACTAATTATACATTATGAACCTTTTCCCAGGTTTGCGGTCTTCTAAAACCACACTTTTAATGCCATGTATTGTTTAATAGCCTAGTTATACCAAAATGTGCCTAACAAAACTCAAATTCCTGGGCATTTATAAGGGGAAAAAAAAGTACTATGATGAACAACTCTTCACATATCACTTTGCCCACATCTCTTATGATTTCCTTAGGATAAATTCCAGGAAGCATTATTTCTGGGCCAATGGGTATACACATTTTTAGACATTTGCCTCATATGGTCAAGTTGCCTTCCAGAAAATTAATATCTATTTTAACTCCTATTAGTAGGATATGAGAGTTCCACCTTCCCTACAACCTCTATAAAAATGGGTACATTTCCCCCTCAAGTTCTTTTTCTACACCCAGTACTTAAGGAATTGTATCTCATGACTGTTTCCCTAATTCCTAATAGTGTCTGCCACATAGTCCATGTTCAAGAAATATTTATTAAAGAGAATGAATGAATAATAAACATTCTTCTAAGCTAAACATGAAGCGGATATGGGGAAATAATAGAATGCAGAGGAAAAAAAAAGAAAAACTAAACAAGGAATCAGGAGGCTAGCTCTGCTGCTAAGCCATTGTATCACTAAGGGCAAATAATTTAACCCATCTGACCTCTTCTCAGAACTGGTTTCATGGGCATTCAACCCGAACAGTCACAGAGCGCCCTGTACTCAGAGGGACCTGTGATTGATTTATGGCTCTGCTGTTGCCTTCTTGAAATGCTGAATAATTTTTGAGCAGGAAGCCCAGCGTTTTCATATTGCAGTGTGCACTGCAAATTATGTAACTGATGCTGCCTCTACTTCCTTAACCGTAAAGCAAGACAGTAGAGAAAATGAGGCCAATTCACACCACAGCAATTTGATTCCATGAGTTTCTCCTGAATTCAACCCAAGAGGCTACAATTTAGGTACATAAACATCTTGGAACAAGTTTGAGAGCCATTCTAATTGCTTGATGAAGATTCTTCATTCTGTGAAATACTCAGCCCTTTACTTTAACACATCTCTATCAAGTGGTCTCCTTCAGCCGTTCCTTCTAATTCTGCTTCATAATTGCATTGGATTATACGTACTCCTGCAGCACTGCAACCATTAACCTTTAAGTATGAAGGGACTGGAAAAGAGAAAGTTCCTTTTGATGACAAATTCTTCTGGTGTGAAAAGAAAGATTTATCCATTACAGTTTCCTATAATGAAGGTATTGAGCAGAAAAAAAGAAAGACTTTGAAAGATCATTTTGAGTTCCTAAGCAAGTCATAGATAATTAGAATCTTAGTACAATGTGGTTCCTTTCTATTTTGTTTAACTGTTTGTAAAAGCAACTCATTTCCATCCCCAAATTAAGTATAATTTCATCGGGGACAGTTCTCATATACAACATTTAAGAAAGAAATAAATGCTGCTCCAAGTTTATTCTTGAGTAATCATTTTGAAAATAAGTAATGAACTATAGAGGAAAAAAACACAGCAAGCTGCCCAGAGATGGGAACTGCATGTAAATTACTACTAATCTCAATTATCTAGTCTTCTCTACCTAGAAAAATGCTATCTTTATTTTAAAACATCTCCCTTCCTTCCTTCCTTCCTCCCTCCCTCCCTCCCTTCCTCCCTCCCTTCCTTCCTTCCTTCCTCTTTCTTGTCGGAGTTTTGCTCTTGCTGCCCAAGCTGGAGTGCAATGGCTCACTGTAACCTCCGCCTCCTGGGTTCAAGCGATTCTCCCTGCCTCAGCGTCCCAAGTAGCTACGGATTACAGGTGCCCTCCATCACACCCAGCTAATTTTTGTATTTTTAGTGGAGACAAGGTTTTACCATGTTGGTCAAGCTAGTCTTGAACTCCTGACCTCAGGTGATCCGCCTGCCTCAGCCTCCCAAAGTGCTAGGATTACAGGTGTGAACCACCATACCCAGCCTATTTTAAAACATTTCTATCTGAGCAGGTCAAGCTATTTTAAGATGTTATCTGTTTCAACACACATAATGAAACGTGGAGGACAAACATGCTGCCATTTTACAGAGATACAAAGTGAAAATATTCTGCACCAAAGTTGCATGAAGCTTAGATCTTTCTGTCTAATGATCTTGGCTGCATCTTGAAATGTTTAATAAAAACTCATGGCCAACTAATGGATTGAAACAATTTGGGAGGCTTTTAATGTTTTTTTTGTTGTTGTTGTTGTTTACTCTTTAGACTTCATTATATATAGAAAAAAACCATATGATTTAAATCTTCTTGACAATTTTGTCTTATTCCTAATCATCATCATCACTATTATTATTATTTGAGACAGAGTCTCACTTGATCACCCAGGCTGGAGTGCAGTGGTGTGATCTTGGCTCACTGCAACCTCTGCCACCCAGGTTCAAGCAATTCTCCTGCCTCAGCCTCCTGAATAGCTGGGATTACAGGCGCCTGCCACTGCACCTGGCTAATTTTTGTATTTTTAGTAGAGATGGGGTTTCACCATCTTGGCCAGGCTGGTCTTGAACTCCTGACCTCGTGATCCACCCGCTTCAGCCTCCCAAAGTGCTGGGATTACAGGCGTGAGCCACCGCACCTGGCCAATCATTATTAATAGTACTTTTCTACAGAGTATGTGTTTGGGAGAATTTTGTTAATATTGGCATTGTTGATATTCTGAGACTCTCACTGAAAGCTGAGTAGACAGAATTTAATCACAACATATGTCTGTCAGTGCATAGTTGGCAAAGGTACCTATTTTGGTTCAAGTTTTCTGTCAAGTCTGCTTTCTGATTGCAATAATATATTTGTAACGGCTAGTCTATAAAGAGAGTAAAGTAGTAGGTACATTTGGAAGGTCAACTAACTTTTGACTGTTATAGTTCAAATTCAGATATCAAAGAAGTTGAGAGTCTACCAGAATGAGTTAAAGCAGCTTCTGTGTTTGCCTCTCTCTCAGGAAACAAGGTAAGCAATGAGAAAATCTGGTTTATGTAAGACTTACTGAGAAGTGTGGCCGCTTTTATGTATGTGGTTTTGAATGCATGTGTGGGGATTCATTCATTCATTCATTCATTCATTCATTCAAAAAAGATTATTGAACACCTGACATGTACCAGTAATTGTGCTAAGTCCTGGTGAACAAGATAGATATATCAGATAAGATTAAGTTTCACTGAGAGTGGTGACTGCCCCACAAATAGCATTAGCTTAATCAAGATATAATTTTATTTGTCTTTAATTTGTAAGTCTGAAGGAAGCAGTCCGGAGCAGTTATGTTGGCTCTGCTGCCTGAAGTCCTTAGGGACCCAGGCTGTATCCAGGTGTCTGCTCTGCCATTCCTAGGGTGTGGCCCTTGTCTTCATTATCCAAGACAGAGCTATACACTTCTTATACACATTCCAAGCAGCAGTTAAGGAAGAAGGAAGGAAGCAGGATCAAGTTATTTGCCAACCATTTAAGGAAATTTTCCATAACCTGCCATACATTTATCTGTTCTCATTTAGCAGAACGCAATCCTAGGGCTCACATCTAGGTACGGGGAGCCTGGGAAATATGTATTTTGTTCAGGCATCAATGGATCCATTTAAAAATGAGTGGAGGTCTAATAAGGAAGAACTGATGTTAGCAATTTTTGCCATTCATTGCCCCAGACCTCTAGTATCTCTTATCCTAACAGAACTGGAGGAGGAAGGAAGGAGGGCAGAGTTAACTTAAAATGTAATTTATGAATTTCAAGAAATACCTGTAAAGGCGATGATAGTTAACAACACCACTTTTTCTAGGAAGATTTCTCTAACTACCTCAAGGATGGATGCCCTTTTTACAAGCTTTTATCTTCCATCTCCCATCTCGTGCGGTATTTATCATGCCATTTATGGATGATACAATAATTGTCTATTTCTCTCTTCCCAACTGTTTCTCACCTCAACTTGACTATAATGCCTTCAGTTAAAGTCTGAATTTATATTTCTTTGTATCTCCAGTATCTCTAGCCTAATGTATAATATACATTAGATTCACGAAAAGTGTTTATTACTTAAATTGGTTGAATAAATTGCAAACAAAAAATCTCTACTCAAATGTCATAAAGGTTTTGTACAGTAATAGTATAGAGAGAACTCCAGCTATCAAAATATTTAGCTCCAAATTTTTTTGCTTATGAACATAAGAGAATCTTTTATTTCCATCAAAGTCAAGACTATCATCTGATCTTCTGAACATGTTAAATATTGCTGGCAAACAGAATTACCTGCATTTTGTCAATGACGAATGTTAAGACAATTATAAATATTTTAAAATCTTTTTTTTATCAAGGTTGTGAAAAAAACTCTCTTAAAATACTCTGTAAAAAAACAAATAGCGAATCCTATCCACTTTATGTAAATGGTAAAGTTGGGCTCAGGGTGACATAATTTGAAATAGAATAACACGTTGACTCTCCAACCAGTGTTGTCTCCTAGTTCTACGCTCTCACATCATCCTAGTAGGGCAGGTCTGCAGTGGACAGCAAGGCTTTCACCAAAACAGTTTCCACGCAGCTCAGTCTCTCCTCTTCCCTCTGTTACCCCACATGGCATTGTAAAGAAAAAGAGAAATTTAAGCTGATATGATTCATTTTCTCAGCCCTTTTCAGTTTAAATCTGTTCACATTTCTTATTGTAGTTATTCATAACTTTTTCTTGATTTTCTTAGGTCGGATACATATGTTCTTCAGATCAGAAATTCAACTGATAAAGATACTTCTGAATTTACAACTGCTTGGTTTTAAGAAAAAATGTATCTAAGACAGAGGAGTTTGTTCAAAAGTCTCCATTTTTTCCCCTAGCACTGTACACTGTTATTTTATGATTCAGTCAGTTACTAAATATTTGTTAAGCACAACTATGCACAAGGCAAAGCCTATGATAATGCACAAATTTGCATTAAATTTTCCTTAATATGGGCTATAAAATACAATTAACTAAACATATTGCATTATATATTATTATTTATATAATCCCACATGTAACTGGATCAAACATTGAATTGGAAATTCAGGGAAATTGGTTAAAATCAAATAAATGTGTGTGTGTGTGTGTGTGTGTGTGTGTGTAATTTTCTATTAAAAGATATGAATTGCCAGATGGGAAAAATTTTCTTGTTTTAAGCAAGTACTGACCCAAAATATTAAATAAAAATAGTCCATTTAGAATCTACTTAGAGAGTACTCACACACTGTGTAAAATGTTAATGATGAGGGAGAAAATTAGTCTCCTTCATTCTTTCACTTATCCCTTGGGCTTAGGGCATGAGATCTGATAGCCATTGCCACTTAAGCTACACACATCTTCAGCAATTATAAATGTATACATTTTCGCCTCCAGGTAATGTAGCTAAATTTTATTTTATCTTCTAAGTACTACACATTACTTTTATCAATACTACTTTCTCTAGGAAGAATTTGTACATAAAGGAAGGACCATAGGTCCCTTTAACAAACTAAAGATAATGCTGAATTCCTTCTGTCCTTCAGTGTCTTACTCAAAATATCTATAAATCCTTAGTAATTTTTAAGCCAGGTAGACAGCTCTCTGGAAAGCAGCTATTTTCATACACTGCTATGCCGCTCTTGGGCCCATGCCACTTTTTCTCTTCTATATGGGACAGTCTATAAAAAGCTAAATGGAGTGTTAAATCTAAGAAAGGGTAGAACCATAACTCACTGGCAGGTCACAGTAATACAAGCAGAAATAAGTATCAAATATGGAGTGCTTTATACAATATAGAGCATTATGTAAATGTTAAGTATTAATTCTTCATTCACTTAAATAATGTTTATTGAATGCTAGATGATGAAGATAAATAAAATGTTTCATTTAGGAAGTTTAAGGAGAAGAAAAAGATATAAGCTATAACATTTCAGTAGTGAAGATATGTGAGTGTGGTAGAAGGAGTTATGACATTGGTCCGAAGGAATCAGGGATGGTTTCATACCAGAAGTAGCTTTGGGCTAAGAATTTAAACATTGGTAGGAGTTTGTTACATAAACAGGAAAGAGGGCATTTTAGAGAGAGAGAGGGTAGCATGTGTAAAGGCTTGAAAGAACCTGGCTGGTTCAGAGATCAGTGGGCCATTCCATATGGCTAACATGTAGGCTGGCAAGGCTTAGATCAGGAGGGGCCTCAGATGACAAACAACAGGCTTGGGATTTTATCCTGTAAGTGTTTTGAGCCATGAGAGGATTTTAAGCAAGAAAGAAACGTAATTAGATTTGTATTTTTGAAAAGATCACTTGAGTGGCAGTGATGAGTGCTCATATTAGGATGTGGAAATAAGGAAGAGATAATCATGTGATGATATATTTAATGGACAGATAATACAATTTATTAACTGACTAGTTGTGAGGAAATTATTTTGAAGTTTCTGATGTGGGTATTTGGTTGGATGCTGGTACCATTCAATAAGAGGGTAAATGGAGTGTTACAAGTATTTGAAGAAAAAGTCATTTGTTTTGGCATGTTGAATTTGAAGTACTTAAGGAACATCCAGAAGGAATGTTCCAGAAGAAACACGTCTAGAAGAAAATTTGATATATGGTCTAGAACTTAGGAGACAGGTCTAGGGTGGAAATATAGATTTAGGAATTACAATCCTATTGGGCAGTAGTTCTCATACATCAGTATATATAAGAATCACCAAAGTGTTTGCTAAATGCCAATTTCTTTGTCTAACCCTCAGAAGGTCTGGTTGAATGGGTCTGGGGAAGGGCTCAGGAATGAATTTTCAAAAGCATCTCCAGTGACTCGGCTGCAGATGATCTATAGAACACACTTTGATAAATATTGCCACAAGAGCAAGAGAGTTACAGGAAGTGGTGTCATAAAACCAAAAAGTGGAGAGTTTCAAGGAGTAGGAGTGGTGACTACGTCAATACAGTATGAAGGTTGGAAAAGCTCAGAACTGAAATATCCCCTGAACTTGGTAGCTTACAGCAGGGCAACTGGTGACCCGGAAGAGGAGGCACAGTGAAGTGGTGAGAGCAGATAACAACTGCAGCGGGTGGAAGAGTGACTGGGGCTGGGGAAATAGACACAATGAATGAAGCTTCGTTCAGAAGGGAATGTCTTGTGGATGAAATTTAAAACCTAATGTCAGAAGAAGGTGGTTCAAGCCCTAAGTTTGCCACTTAATGGCTACGGGATATGATATCTATGAAGAGCCCGTTTTCTTGCTTACGACGTGCTATAATGTCTATGTTATAGAGCCCTTTGTAGAAGCGAAATACAAGTGTGTGTGGGAAAAAAAATGTGTAAATTGCTCTTCCAAACTTTTTTATTAACAAGCCATCTAAGTGGCAGAAAATCCTAAACAATTGTACAGATCAGGCATCTTACTCGTGTCTGTTCACTGTGACAAAACATCCCCAACTTCAGTCATTGGAGTGCACAGGACTTTAAAGGGAAAAAGTATCATATTGAATGTCCTAAATAGACCTATGGTCTCACTTTCCACGTGAGGATCCAGAGGTCTGAGTGGGAAGTGGAGGTTAAAAGAGTTGTCTAAAGTCACACAACTAATTAATGGCAAGGCCAAGTATAAAATTCAGCCAGACTCCTGACTCAGTGTTCCCCTTCCCTGCCCTGCCCCCTGCTCCTGCATTATAACATTCTTCTTTTCTTAATTCTCTGCTGTTGGAATTTTGCTTTCTCTTTTATAGCAAAGAGAGGAGTAGATAATTACAGTTTCCCTGACTGAGGTAAAGAAGAGGTGTTTAATTTGAACAGGTTCAGGGGTTCAGATGCAAGCTTTTAAACCATCTCCTTCCCTTTTATTCTCCATGCCTCCAAGCAGATGCCCTAAACTTTGTCTAGAATCCCTGCTGTAGTCAAGAGATCAGCCAGCAGCAAAATAACTAGTGCTATTACATATTTCTTTCCATTCTCCCTTTTCATAACTGAAGAGCACTCCAAAACATCAACATTAAAAGACCATAGTTCACGATAGACTTTGAATGGTTCATGGGACACCCTTGAAAAATAACTGTTACAGAAGATTTATAGCCTATGACAGGGATGGAGATGCTACTTCCCACACTATACTTACATATCCATCTCCCTTTCTAAGCTGCCCAAAATTAGCCGAGTCTTTTAGTTGCTATCGCCCAGCAGAATGGTAGGGACCCTATACAGCCTATGGTTGTTGAATGAATGAGTGAAAGAAATAATTGTATTTGTATCTCTCTGTATCCAGTTCTTAACAGAAAAAAAGCTTTAATAAATTGATTTCCAGATTTTTATTTTTCTTCTCTGCCTTAGACCCTCAGTCTCCAGTCTTTCTGCCTAGATTTCCACTAAGCTAATCGGATCATATAGTTTGCCCTTCATTGTAGACTTTTGATGGTATATAACACCTTACTGTTGACTAGTTAAAAGTTACAGAAACTGTTTACAATATTCTTTATTGTCAGCTGGGTGTGGTGACTCATACCTGTAAAATCCCAGAACTTTGGGAGGCCGAGGTGGGTGGGTGCATTGCCTGAGCTCAGGAGTTCAAGACCAGTCTGGGCAATGTGGTGAAACCCCGTCTCTAACCAGAAATACAAAAAGTTAGCTGGGCCTGGTGGTTTGCACCTGTGGTCCCAGCTACTCTGGAAGCTTAGGTGGAAGGATCACTTGAGCTTGGGATGCGGAGGTTGCAATGAGCAGAGATCATGCCACTGTACTCCAGCCTGGGCAACAGAGTGAGACCTCATCTCAAAAAAAAGAAAAAAAAATCTTATTTTGTGAATTAATAATGCAACATGTGATATATGAGGTATGTCATGCAATAATGTGATATATGAGGTATCACAAATATATTTGGAAAGACAACCACATAAAAGTCACAAAAGTTTGTATATTTTAATAAACATTAATATATATATGAACTATAGATGCTTCTTAATATTAGAAGGAATTATCTTCTCTCTCATGAGCCTCTTTCTCCATTTTCTAGAACTCAGAAATTTTTCCCATTCCCTTTAAAAAAAGGAAACAAATTGATTAGCTGCTTTCTCAGATGTCACCTTTTTCTTTTTCCTTTCACATATTTTAGGAAACTTAACTTTGTGCTTTTCTTGTTATTATGTGTGTTTTTCTGCTTTGTTTGAACTATAAGCTCTTTAGAACAAGGATTTTCCTCCATATATGAAGCGAGGGACGTTTATTTTTAGTGCTCAGTACTTGTTAAACCTCCTCTTTTTTTGGCTGTGCTGTGATAGTCATCGGATAATGCTGCTCCAAAAGGCAGATCATGATATAAGAAATTGAATAGTCTCATAGGATGGAAATATGAAAAAAAAAAAGACAATAAAAAGCAGAGGTTAGATATTAGTTTGTATCTGAATCAGTTATTGAAGAGGTATGGGGTGATAAAAAGGGGGATATGTTATTGGTAAATAACTCTGTTAGGAGGTAGAAGCATTGAGAGAAAATTAAATTCAGTAACCATTCTAGTGCTGACTCAAGGTTGCGGAGATTCTGTGATGGGAAGGGCATGATTCCTACCTCACTACAGTGAAGGAGACTCGCATATACACACAACTACAAGATAAAGCAGAACTAGATAAAGACATAGTGACAGAGAGAGGGCATTCTAGAATGATTTTAAGAAAAATACAATTTTATTCATTAAGGATGGAAATTATTCACAGCGCCCATCTTTCTAATATTGAGGCTGCTTTTACTGGCTCTTGGAAGTCCTAAGGGCAATTATTTCCCCAAATCAGAGCATGCCTCTTTTTGTATATGTGTCACTAAGTTTTTTATTTACTGCTTTTCCTAAACTTGGGGGGACATTATAGAATTGTATTTAAGATTCTAGACTGCCATTTAAGCACTGTGAATGTGATTTCTTAAGATACACGTTGGGCCGGGCGCGGTGGCTCAAGCCTGTAATCCCAGCACTTTGGGAGGCCGAGACGGGCGGATCACGAGGTCAGGAGATCGAGACCATCCTGGCTAACACGGTGAAACCCTGTCTCTACTAAAAATACAAAAAAAACTAGCCGGGCGAGGTGGCGGGCGCCTGTAGTCCCAGCTACCCCGGAGGCTGAGGCAGGAGAATGGCGTGAACCCGGGATACACGTTTTTGTTTTTTTTTTTTTTTGAGACAGAGTCTGGCTCTGTCACCCGGGCTGGAGTGCAGTGGCCGGATCTCAGCTCACTGCAAGCTCCGCCTCCCGGGTTCACGCCATTCTCCTGCCTCAGCCTCCGGGGTAGCTGGGACTACAGGCGCCCGCCACCTCGCACGGCTAGTTTTTTGTATCTTCAGTAGAGACGGGGTTTCGCCGTGTTAGCCAGGATGGTCTCTATCTCCTGACCTCGTTATCCGCCCGTCTCGGCCTCCCAAAGTGTTGGGATTACAGGCTTGAGCCACCGCGCCCGGCAAGATACACGTTTTTTATGAAGTGAATTTCTATTGCTTTTTGAAACGTGCCTTGCACTAATGAATCTTGTAATATCAAAAGATTTAGAGCTAAAAGGAATACCAGTACTGCATATAGTCAACTTACAGGCTTCCCAGTAGTACACAGTCAAAAAGTCAAACGCTATAGCTGGACTAACTGGTACTAGAATTGCAAAGTTATAATCATATTAAAAGACTGACTTTAGATTTTTTATTTGCAATGACAGCGTAATACAAAGTCAGTAACTCTTGATTTTCTTGCTTTATTATATTCAGTGACCACTGATGCTACTGTGGAACATTTCCTGCTAGTTATTCATTGATTGAAAAAAAAAAAAGAGTCATTTTTTTTTCCAGAGACTGGGCAGGAGATAAGATGTCAAGAAGTAATAAGTAGTGAAATGAAAGAGGAGAATGCAAAGGAACCAAAAGAGAAAACATTAAAATGATGTTATTTTTTCCCCCTTGTGTATGCAGATGGACAGGAAAATTATAGCAGTAATTGCAGACTCTTTTTCACTGAAGACAGAATGGCCTTGGGGAATCAGAGCATGGGAGAAAAAGTTCAGTGAAACTGCATTCTCATCCAGGCCCCAACTGACTTGCTGGCTATGGCTTTGTCCGAGGTCATTTACCCTTTCTGTGCCTTAGTTTCCTTAACTGTTGAAAAAAGTTATTTACCATTTTAAGTTACTGAGAAGATGAATGAGATCATGCTTCACAAACACCCAAAACTGGTCACAAAATTAGGTGCTATAAGAATACTAAGTAGTACTATTATTACTGAACTGTGCATCCTGTTGGAATGAGTCATCTTTCTGCAAAGATGCATAAGCGATTCCAAGTGTGGTAAAAGACCAGAGACAATGAGAAGAGGCAGTTACTCTTAGATGGCGTTAAGGGAGAAGATGCCAGTCGCAGCGAAATCTGCCCTTGTTCGATGAACAAAAGAAGAAGAAGGGAGACAAGACTTATTTTTTATTTGTTATTTTTTTGAGACAGAGTCTCACTCTGTCTTCCAGACTGGAGTGCAGTGGCAGGATCTCAGCTCACTGCAAGCTCCGCCTCCCGGGCTCACGCCATTCTCCTGCCTCAGCCTCCGTAGTAGCTGGGACTATAGGTGCCCACCACCACGCCCGGAGAATTTTTTGTATTTTTAGTGGAGACGGGGTTTCACCATGTTAGCCAGCATGGTCTCGATCTCCTGACCTCGGATCCACCCGCCTCGGCCTTCCAAAGTGCTAGGATTACAGGCGTGAGCCTCCGCACCCGGCCAACAAGACTTATTTTGTAACTACAGGCATACCTAGGAGATACTGCTGGTTCATTTCTAGACCACCACAATAAAGTGAACATAGCAATAAAGTGAGTCACACAATTTTTTTGGTTTCCTAGTGCATGTATTAGTTATATTTATACTATACTGTAATCCATTAAGTGTGCAATAGCATTATGCCTAAAAAATGTGCATGCCTTAATTTTAAAAATACTTTAGCCAGGCATGATGGCTCACACCTGTAATCCTAGCACTTTGAGAGGCCAATGTGGGTGGATCACCTGAGGTCAGGAGTTCGAGATCAATCTGGCCAACGTGGTGAAACAAAAATTAGCTAGGCATAGTGATGCGCACCTGTAATCCCAGCTACTAGGGAGGCTGAGACAGGAGAATTGCTTGAGCCGGGGAGACCGAGGTTGCAGTGAGCTGAAATCACGCCACTGCACTCCAGCCTGGGCAACTGCAGGAGTGAGGCTCCGTTTCAAAAAAAAAAAAAAATTAATGGTTAAAAAATGCTAATGGATCATCTGAGTCTCCAGCAAGTCTTAAGCTTTTCGCTAGTGGATCTTGCCTCAATGTTGTTGATGGCTGCTGACCAGTCAGGCTAGTATTGATGCAGGTAAGAGCGGTTGTTGCAGTTTCTTAAAGACAATAATGAAGTTTGCTGCATCGATGGACCCTTCCTTCCATGAAGGATTTCTCTGTAGCATGTGATACTGTTTGACAGGATTTTACACACAGTATAATTTTCTTTCAAAATTGGAATCAATCCTTTCAAACCCTGCCAGTATTCTATCAACTAAGTTTATATAATACTCTAAACCATTTGTTGTCATTTCAACAATGTTTACAGTATCTTCACCAGGAATAGATTCCATCTCAAGAAATCACTCCTCATCCCTTCAAATTTTACCGTGAGATTGTGGCAATACAGCCCCATCTTCAGGCTCTACTTCTAGTTCTCTTGCTATTTCCACATTTCTAGTTACTGCCTCCACTGAAGTCTTGAACCCCTCAAACTCATCCATGAGGGTTGGAATCAACTTCTTCCAAACTCCTGATAATGTTGATCTTTTGACTTCCGCCCTTAAGTCACAAATGTCCTTGATGGCATCCAGAATGATAAATTTTTTCAATTTACTTTTTCCACATCCATCCAAGGACCTAGCATCTATGGCAGCTATAGTCTTATGAAACGTACTTTCTACATAATAAGACTTGAAAGTCACAATGACTCTTTGATTCATGAACTGCAGAATGCATGTTGACTTAGCCAGCATGAAAACAACGTTAATCTCCTTGTATGTCTCCAGGAGAACTCTTGGGTAAGCAGGTACACTGTCAATGAACAGAAATATTTTGAAAGGAATCATTTTTTCTTTTCTTTTTTCTTTTTTCTTTTTTTTTTTTTTTTTGAGCAGTAGGTCTCAACAGTGGACTTAAAATGTTCAGTAAGTCATGACAGATGTGCTGTCATCTAGGCTTTGTTGTTCCATTTATAGAGCACAGAAAGAGTATATTTAGCATAATTTTTAAGGGCCTTAGAATTTTTGGAATGGTCAGTGAGAACTGGCTTCAACCTAAAGTCACCAGCTGCATTATCTCCTAAAAAAAGAGTCAGCCTGCCCTTTGAAGCCAGGCATTGACTTTTCCTCTCTAGCAATGAAAGTCCTAGATGGCATCTTCTTCCAATAGTAGGCTGTTTTGTCTACAGTGAAAATATGTTTAGTGTAGGCACCTTCAATGATCTTAACTAGATTTTCTAGGTAACTTGCTGCAGCTTCTACATCATCATTTGCTGCTTCATCTTGTACTATTACGTTATGGAGATGGTGTCTTTCCTTAAATCCCTGCTAGCTTCAACCTTTTCTTCAGCAGCTTCCTCAGCTCTCTCAACTTTCATAAGATTGAAGAGAGTTAGAGCCTTGCTCTGGATTAGGCTTTGGCTAAAGGGAATGTTGTAGCTGGGTTGATCTTCTCCCCAGACCACTAAAATTTTCTCCCTATCTGCAATGAGGCTGTTTTGTTTTCTTATAATTCTTGTGTTCACTAGAGTAGCATTTCCAAATTCTTTCAAGAACTTTTCCTTTGCATTCCCAACTTGTCTAATCATTTGACACAAGGCTGAGCTTTTGGCCTCTCTTGGCTGTTGATACATCTAAGCTTAATCATTTCTAGCTTCTGATTTAAAGTAAGGGACATGCAACTCTTCCTTTCACTTGGTCACTTAGAGGGCATTGTAGGGTTACTGGTTGGCCTAATTTCAATATTAGGCCATTATTATTAGTGTTTCATCTCAGGCAATATGGAGGCCCAAGATGAAGCAGAGAGGCAGAGGAACAGTGGTCAGTGGAGCAGTCAGAACACACACATTTATTAAGATCTCTGTCTTACATGGGCTCAGTTCATGGTGCCCTCAAAACAATTCCAACAGTAACATCAAAGATCACTGATTACAGATCACTATAAAAGATACAATAATGAAAAAGTTTGGAAGATTGCAAGAATTACCAAAATGTGCCACAAAGACACGCAGTGAGCAAACGCTGTTGAAAAACGGTGCTAGGACTTGCTTAATGCAGAGTTGCCACAAACCTTCGATTTGTAAGACATGAAACACCTGCAAACAGCAATAAAGTGAATCACAATAAAACAAAGTAGGCTTGTACAGCAAGGAGGTTATACAAATATACTTTTGAAATCCTACAGCCAGTTTGAATCCAGGCTTTGGCAGTTATTAGTATGACTGGGCAAACTACTGTGTTTTTAAACTTCATTTTTCCTATCTGTAAAATGGGGATTTTTATAGATTGTTTACATATACATATATACACAGTTGTTGCGAAGATTTAAAAATGTACACCGTCACAAGGACTCCGTAAAATAAGCTATTATTGTAATCTATTGGAGACTATTGTAATCTATTGTAATCTATTGTAATCTAAGGGGGACGTAAAAATCCACACCGATATTAAGTGAATCTTTAAAAACAAGTAGCAGAAAAAGCAGAGTTTTTATTTTATAAGATATGACTTAAGGGGCCTAGGAAGAGAAAAAACTTGTTTTGTCAAGTCTAAATCCAGTTATATTTCATGGGGCCATGTATCACGTCCAACCTTTGATATCTGGCACACAACAAACAAACAGGAAAAGCCTTTCGTGTGCTTTAATAAAAACAGCTTTCCATTTTAAAACGATAAATATATTGGAAAAATCTGTTGGCTCTCCAACAGCTCTTATAAAACAAAGCTCAGACGCTGTGTTTTTGTTGTTTGAAAGAGAAATCAGGGGCGC
>NW_012112030.1:15046945-15074239 GCF_000951035.1 Colobus angolensis palliatus
GCTCCGCGCTCCCTTCGCTCGCTCGTTCCCTCCTCCCTCGGCAGCCGCGGCGGCAGCAGGAGAAGGCGGCGGCGGCGGCTGGGGATCAGACATGGCGGCGGATCTGAACCTGGAGTGGATCTCCCTGCCCCGGTCCTGGACTTACGGGATAACCAGGGGCGGCCGAGTCTTCTTCATCAAGTAAAGAGCCGGGGACGACACGGGGGCCCCGCGTGGGGGGGAGGGCAGGAGGCGGGCGGCTGGCGAGATGGGGGAGAGCCCGGGTCTGTACCCCTGCAGCCCCTCGGCTCGCCGCCGCGTCCCCTCTCACGCACCGTGTCTGCCCCTTCTCTCACCCCTGCAGCGAGGAGGCCAAGAGCACCACCTGGCTGCACCCCGTCACCGGCGAGGCCGTGGTCACCGGACACCGGCGGCAGAGCACAGGTAACACCGGGCCCGAACGGAGTTGGGCTCCGCCTGGAGGAGGCGGCAGAGCCTGGGCCGCCCGGCTCCCAGCAACCTGCCCGGTGCCGCGGGCCCCGGGAGGTGGCGAGGCGGGGCGGAGGCCGGGAGGGGGCGGCCGCAGGTAGAAGGGCCACGGGGACTCGGCCGCCGGGAGTTCTCTCCAGTCTCGGGGCGCCTCTTTCTTCTCAGCCTTTCATCATAACTTGGAGACGGCGCCCTCTTCCTGCGCCCTCTCCCCAATCCCAGCCTAGACGACCCTCGCGCCCCTAGAGTGGCGACGCTCCCATCCTTGAAACCTGGAGTCCTGAGTTTTTCCTCCGCGGCCGCTACTCACTCCCCGGTCACCCCCAGCTGCCGTCTTGCCCCTCAGCAACCTTTAGGCAGTCCTTGCCCACTCCCCTCCCTGCAGCCCCAGACCCTGCTCGCCCGCCGGGATAACGTAACCACATCCTCCCCCTCCTCCCGGGAGCACTGCCTCCTGCCGTGCAGCTTCCTCCTGCTCTTAGGTGGGACTTGTGGGTAGGTGGCCGATGAAGGAGGAGGAGAGGAGTTCGGGGGTGCTGCGATCCGCTCTGTGACAGGGAGCGGCTCGGGAAACGCTTGGCGCGTTCCCTCCTGCCACAGGAGGAGCAGCCGGAGCCGGAGGAGGCGTTCGCAGCCTCAGTTGTTGGCGATCCGGATCTAAAGTCCCCGCCAGCCGCACGGAGATTGCACAGACTGCCAGGAGGCGGTGGGCGTGCGAGGGGGTGTCCCGTGTGTGGGCACCGGGCCCTGTTTGGAGGGGGTCCGTGGGGAAGCGGCTCTCTCGGGTGGCTTTGGGAGCTTGTTTGAATGCTAAGTGTGAGTGGAGCTGGAAAAGGCTCCTCGTAGTTTCTGTGCTGGTCTGGGTTTCTTTTATCATTCTTTGTTTACATTTGTGAAACTTGTTTGTCTTTGAAATGTAACATGTGTTCTCTTACTGGCCTGCCTCTAGTCCTGGTAATTGGAAAGGTTTGAGAGCAGTTTGGGTCGAAGGCAAGGCCAGTTTCAGCAGTCCTCAGAGCTGGCCTCTGGGGCACACGCTCTCCGACTCTGACATTCCGTGAATCTGTTAAAGTTGCCAGGATATTGAACAAACCTGCTTCTCTGTGAAATGCTGGAGTTCACTGAAGTGACTAATGTCTCCAAATTTGCAAAAAGGTGGAGGAAGAAAGGAAAGGCTGGTGTAGCAAGCATGATGAGGTTACATTTTTAAGGCATTTCTGACTAATACACCGTCATGTTTCTCAATTCCCCGATGCAGGCTTTTGCTGAAATTCAATATACCTTTCTGGTGTTTTACACGCATATTCCAACTTTGATGGCCTCTTTGCTTTTATGGATAATAACAGATTTATTTCATTAAAGACAGTATTTCATTAAAGACGGGATTAAATAATTATCCTGTGGAAATATGTGTGATATAAATATGTGTCCTAGTTACCCTCACAGATTTGATAACATTCACGCCACAGAAAAATTTTATTCTCTTAATGTGATTTCACTTTTTTTTTTTCTGGCTTGGTTTACTTTGCTTGGACTCTGTGGTTTTGTACACACATCAGTTGTTTTTACTTCCAAGAGGTATTTTGATGAAATCCAAACAACTTGTCATTAATAAGTAATATGTAGCACATAATGATACCATTGTTCACCTGAATTATTCCCAACTTTACTACTTGAAACTTCACGTCTCTTAGTCAAATTTTTAGAAACAAACACGAAAGTATTCGGTGCCATTTCTTTTCCACTAATTAAGTACTTAGGAAGTTCTGCATTCTCTTCGGTGACACTTCCTAGATGGATTCATTTGTGTAACTGAAAAAAATGGTCTTAAGTCGACACAGTATACTCAAGAAGAGGCAGGCGTTGCCTGTTATGCACAGTTTTGGTTTTTTGCTAGTCATTCATGAGTGTTTCACGTGGGATTAGAAGGCCTCCCTTTGCTTTCTTGGATACCAGAACATAGTTCCTCTCCACCCTAATATATTACAATGTGTACTCAGGTCAGATAATCTCTAATATTGTGGACAATTTTCTGATGGCTTTAAATTTGAATTGCTATTTTTCAGAAAATGATACCTACTATTGTATTGGCAGCTCAACACTTTTTTTTGTTAGTAATCTACTTAAAACAGCTAATAAATGAAAATGAATAATTAAAATCAATTGACACTTATTTTGCTATCATTGAAGTAATACTAATTGTAATATATGTATTGTTTTAGATTTGCCTACTGGCTGGGAAGAAGCATATACTTTTGAAGGTGCAAGATACTATATAAAGTGAGTTTTTTGACTTCCTTTTTTTCTTTCGTAAGTAGAATGCTGTGATTACTCCTCAGCTGAATAGTTGTATGCTCAGTCTTGATCATGATTTTCTAAGGTTTATCATATAATGGTGACTGTATTCTTTATTTTGTATAGTATTGGAATTTTGAGAGAAAAAATGGCACTGTTAGTTTTCTAATGTTATTTGCCTGGAATATTCATCGATTCATTGATTTGGAAATTAGATCATTTATGGCCACTTTTAAAAATCATTTTGTATCTTTTTCAGTTTTTTCTTTTGGAATAGTCCAGCTTCATCAGAATATGACTACAATTACTTTTTTTTTTTTTTTTTTTTTTGTGCTTCTGTGTATATTCCTGGGTAGCAGAGGATTATACTCTTTGGTCATTAGCTATGTGGTACTTAAAGTTTTGGTCTTTGGTTATCTGTGTTAAAAGATTACAAACAAAAAAAAATCTTTGAGTTACGTGAACATCTTTTTTTTTTTTAAGGGAACCTTGTTCATATATATTTTAACCAGGGCTGTTTACAGGCAGCAAAAGTGATGTAAACCTAGGCACAATTTGGTAAACAATGGTGGTCAGGGAGTAAAAATAGAAATAATTACTGAATATTTCGTGAGCATATATTGGAGAATTGTTTGCATTTTTGCTTCAGTTTATTTAAATATGTCTAAAGTCAAGATGTTTTATTGATATGTTTGTTTAAAAAAGACTTTTAATAGAGCTTGAGAGAAAGATGACCAGTCAGTCCCAACCTTAAAACCAATTCTTTAGAATATTAAACTAATCTCTGTTCAAACTTAATAACTTAGTACTACTTGGAGACAAATACAAAGCTGGAGGTCAACATCATGTAGGAAAAATTTTAATCCCCCAAGGAAAAATGTAGGTGGTTTTTGTCTTTTTGTTTTTATATTAGAAACTGTTTACCTAAGAGCTTGTTTTTATTGTTTAACCTTGTTTGTTGTTTAATTTTAATAAACCGAGACATGAAAGAGAATGCTGAAATACCAAACTTGGTTAAGATTTTGGTTGTTTATTAACAATAACAGATACCTAGCTAAAGTTACCTTTATTTCATTGAGCCTAGAAAGTTATTTTTACTGTGACATTTTTAAGATCATGTTATATACTTCCAGTAAATTATAATTACCTGTATGGTTCTTTAATCTTTTAGAAAGATACTTATATAAAACATCAAGGGCTTTTTATAAGTATTAGGAATGCTTGCTTTTGGATGTAGAAATAGAGAAAACAGAAGATACAGGAATGGAATAGTTTCATGGTCCTTCTGTGAATATTTTTGGGTGAAATCTTTTATTTGGAGATTATACTATACATTATTAGAAGGCCTAAAAAAATACTTGAGTGAAATGCAGTCATCACATATTTTTCTATTGGCTATTTCCGTCCTAAATTAAAGTGAGTTGGTATTGCCACGAAAAGGGATGCTTCTTTTTTTGTCAAGCTAGTAGTATGATATTTGTGAAGATAAACAGTTTTTTCATTTCAGGTCATTTATTCAATGTAATTTTGACTACTGTACATTAAGCCTAGCTCATCTTATAAAAACAGAGGTAACATTTGAATTTTCAATAAAATTTTAATTTCTTTGCGTGCATTCTTGGATGAATGTTTATTTGACAGTACAAAATCTTACTCTGTGTGGACTGAGTATGTATGTTTTAATTTAGAACTAAGCTGTTAGGAAGACATTGAGTGAGTTTCTTTTGTTTTACGAGCCGTTTTGATTAGGTTTTCTTTTATGTTTAAACAAATTAGAAATTTATTTGAGTGCCATGTCTAATGCCTAAGTAGGTTTATCTGGAAAATTAAGACTGTATTAAGAAAGCTGTAATAATTTTACTTTAAAGACATTTTTAAACTTGTAGATTTTAATCACTTTGGTATTCATAGGCAATAATTGTGTCCAAAAGTAGCAATAAATAATTTATAATATTATGAAAATAATTTCTCCTAAAATTGAGCATAGTGTAGCATATCACTCATTAAACTTTAAAAAAAATAACCATTGACAAATATATGATGTACTGAATGTTAGGTGCTACTGCTTTATTTTTCTGGGTTATGTCAGAAGATTAATTTCTGCTAAGATTAGTTAAATCCCTAATGTACGCTGTAATTTCCTAGAAACTTTTTACTTGTTTGTATTGTTGCTTATCATTCTAATAGGATAGAGGTACTACTTTTATCTTAAACTTTACAACTTAGAGTACCTTCACATACATTATTCATTCATGAAGTAGTCAAAATTACTACTTCCATTGTCACACACATAATAAAATAGCAGAAACATGCCTTTGGAACTTAAAGTTTGCAAAGACAGCAGGGTGAGAAACCCCAGGAACATAAACTATATTTAGAATATTCAGAGTGGAGGAAAAGACAGGAGTCTAAAGTAGCAGAGTGCTTAGTGTTGGTGGCTATAGTTTTTCATTGTCGTTTCTTTCTCAGATGAAGAAAGGTGGTTACTGACCAAATTGTATGTAAAGGAGGTTACAGGGTTATCGGGGTGGATTTTGTTCACATGGGAAGTGGAAAGACAGGAAGGCCAATCAAAGACATGTCAGCCCTTTGACTATTCCTGATCCTGTGTTCTGGAAAGTTCTTACAGCAAGAAGGGAGACCTAAAGAATTTGAATTGTTTCTACTTCCGTTCTGAAGTGAAATACAGGTAACTCTTAAATTATTCCTCTCTTGAACAAATGTTGGTCGGTGTTAAAAATGGCAGGTTACCAGAAAGAATTTATCTCTGGATTATATTTTGCTATTGACAATTGCATCTCTGTAGGTGGTAAGAGAAGAAGATTGTAGTGGGGAAGTCATAGGAACTGAACTGTGGTCTTACCTTCTTATCGACTTTGTAGCTCAGTCTTCACATCTTTAAATTAGGCTACCTGGAAAAGACAACCTCTAAATTCCATTTCTAAATTTCTTTGAATTTTATCCTGTTCTGGGATTTATAATATTCTGGAAAACAGGGAACTCACAGTGCCAAGAAGAGATGATGCTGGAAGTACGAAAAGCTAGGTTTTCTATCCTTCTTACTTATTTTATCCTCTCTCTTTAAGCTTCGAGTAGACAACTACAGATAAGTATGAAGTATGTAGTTCCAGAGTTGTGTGTACTTTCTTCTGCTGCTTTTTGTGCTTACGTTTCCTTGTAAAATGTTTGTATACATATCTTCATGTAAACAGATAGTATTGCTATTGTCAACAAAGGACCTGATCCGAGTAAGAGTTGTATAGGTTTGAGTTAGAGAATCAGTTTATTTTATACACTTTGAAATTCATTCTTTAATTCAAGTTTGTAGCTAGATAAAAAAATATGTAATATAGAGAATATATTTTCCTTTACATCCATTTGGCCAAAAACAGTAAAATATGAAAAATCTTACTTGTTTGTTTATTTTTTTTTTGAGAGGGGTTTCACTCTGTCATCCAGGCTGGAGTGCAGGGGCTCCATCACAACACACTGCAGCCTCGACCTCCTGGGCTTAAGTGATCCTCCCACCTCAGCCTCACGAGTAACTGGGACCACAAGTGTGTACCACCATGCCTGGCTAATTTTACTGACTGATTGATTGATTGAGACAGGGTCTTCCTATGTTGCCCAGCATGATCTTGAACTCCTAGGCTCATGCAGTCCTCCTGCCTTGGTCCCCCAAAATGTTGGGATTACAGGCATGAGCCATGGTGCCTGGCCAGAAATCTTTATCTTTAAAGATATTTAATTTTTTTTCTGAGTAAAGTAATTTTTCTGTGTACCTTAAGCTAGCCGGCCTCTTAATTATGTTACTGTGTGTTTGTGTGTGTGAATACATAGACAGTTTGAGTTTGATTATTGAATTTCCATATTGTTTTTATAACTTAATTTATGGTGTTATCTTTATGAAGAATGCTGAAAATTAACATGAAGTGAATTTTATAATTTATGAGGTGTGGCTTTAAAGGTTCCATATTCTTAACTAGAAAGCAAATAACTTAGCCCATAAAGCACAGAAGAAAATCTTACACATTTGAGTTATAAAGCTTTCTGCTTACTCCTTGAAAATATTGCTTAATGATTCTGTAATGACAGGCCATGGTAACTTAAAATGGTTGCGTTATTTACTATTCCTTTTTGCTTCAAAGTTTTAATATGGTTAACTTAGAGTGCCAAGTAAATCTTAAGGCTCTCTGAATAATGAGAAACTATTCTGCTTATTTAAAGGTCATTGTAGGATTGGGGATCAAAACAATATTTGCAGGGTATAAAATAGTATGCAAATTTTGTAAGGTTATGTTTTCATACTTTTTTTTAACGTAAAATTTTAAGTTCTGGCAATTGAACTTAGATATGCAAACAGAGCATGAGGTTTTGTTTCAATATTTGCAATAGCTGAATCTAATGTATGCTAATTCCAAACTTACCAAAACTAGGGTTGCAAGTGAGAAGAAAAATCTGTTTCCTCAGATTTTCACAATTCAAAATATGAATGAAGATGGGGAATCTAGCATAACTGCCATAAGAAACATTAGAATATATTAACTATATATTTGATACTTAAAGTTGTTTTATACTTTACTTTTTTTTTTTTTTTTTTTGGAGACGGAGTTTCACTCTTGTTGCCCAAGCTGGCATGATCTCAGCTCACTGCAACCTCCACCTCCCAGGTTCAAGCAATTCTCCTGCCTCAGCCTCCCAAGTAGCTGGGATTACAGGTGCCTGCCACCACACCTGGCTAATTTTTTGTATTTTTAGTGGAGACGGGGTTTCACCATGTTGGCCAAGCTGATCTCAAACTCCTAACGTCAAGTGATCCACCCACCTCAGCCTCCCAAAGTGCTGGGATTACCACTACGCCTGGCCAAAAACTGTTTTGTACTTTCTATAATATGATAACCAAATTTTGATTACTAGAGCGACATAAGGCTTTAGAACACTTTGTGGGCATTATATTTATTTGCCATATTTATAACAAAAGAGCTTTGGGCTGTTAATATGTGATTCCTTACATGTATGAAGCACTTTATGCTGATTCATTAGGTGTAAAACAACTACGAACTATGATCTCAGCTTTCAAGGAGTTTGTAGTGTAGAGAGAAATACGCAGTATATTAAAACAGGGAGGTGGTGTGGGGAACATAGACTTATTTAGTGCTAGGCACTTCAGCATAGCATTAAACTCCTATAATCCTCGCAGTAGCTTTTTTGTTGTTGTCTCTTTCCTGTTCAAGTTGGGGTGCCAGGACTTCCAGCCTCAGTAGACTTTGTCATGGAATTCTTTTTTATTTTAGCCCCAGGACCACTGCTCAGGGCCAGGTTTGCTCAATTTCCTCCTTGTATTTCCTGTGATAATAGTATAATGCCCAGCATCTAGTCAGCCTCTAAAGAAGTGGTATCTGGGATGATAATGATGCTGGCTCCTGATTATTTAAGGAGTTAATCAAGATGGAGAAAGAAGAGTCCCCACAACTCAAGTGGTTGCATTTTAAGAACACTTTCTGGATTTGTCCAGGGATTTTTTTCTTCCCTAATCTGTATAGACCCCTTCGTTTCTTCTTATTCTCAAAGCTGGCCTATATTTAGGAAGCAGGAGGAAGTGATCTATACAAAAAGACAGAAAGTATTCAAGAGTTGGATAGTTGATGGCCTGGAGACAGGACTTACATAGGACCTGTCTGTCCTATACAAGATGGAATTTCTTTGTATTTGTTAGCAGATGCTGTTTTCTTGTGACCGTTTCATTTTTTTAAATAACAGATAAATATAAGATGAAGTTAAGGGTGAAAAGTTATGTGTATATGCAAGTTAGAGTTAAAGGTGTACAAAGATGATACTAGGCAGTGGCTCATGCCTGTAATCCCAGCACCTTGGGAGGCCACGGTGGGCGGATCACTTGAAGTCAAGAGTTTGAGACCAGCCTGGCCAACATGGTGAAACCCCCGTCTCTACTAAAAATACAAAAATTAGCCGGGCGTGGTGGCGGGCGTCTGTAGTCCCAGCTACTTGGGAGACTGAGGCAGGAGAATCGCTTGAACCCAGGAGGCAGAGGTTGCAGTGAGCCAAGATCACACCACTGCACTCCAGCCTGGGTGACAGAGTAAGACTCCGTCTCAAACAAACAAACAAAAACAAAACAAAACAAAATAATAATGATGCTAGTTTGAGTCGTGAGAATTCAGAGGAGGAAGAGGCAGCCTCAGCTGGGCTGTCCTGGAAAGACTTGAAGAGGTGGGAGTTGAGCTAGGCCTGAGGGGTATGGATGGGATTCACTTTCAGATGGGTTGATAAGACTGGCAGGATACATTCATGGGGGTGGGCACATGTATAATATGTGAATATGTGTCATGAGTAATGCTAACTATGCTTGTTAGTGATGGTTCTGTAGAAAATGCTAGGATGATGCGAGGTGAGTCTAGGAATGCTGTTTGGAACCATACTGTGTCTGGGCTTTGGATGTCAGGCTGAGGTTTTTGTTTTCTGGGCAAGCCTTTGCAGATGTATTTCAGTATAGCGTTAATTATACAACATGAAAGGTTTTAGGGAGATTTTCATATAGGCAGCATGGATTGGACTGGAGCAAACCTGGGAATCAAGGAGAGCATTTCTGAGTCTGTTGCCATAATTGGGTAGTTACTTGAACCAAGTTTGTGGCAGCGGGAATGGAAAGAGGCCATTGATCAAAGATGTTAAAGAGGAGTTGACAGGCCTTAGGAGTCTTGCTGAGCAAGGAGGTTAACAGAAAAAAGAGGTCAAAAGCTACTCAAAGCCTTTGTGTCTGAATGGCTACAAGAATGATGATGAGACCCTTGACCGGAATAAAGGGGTACGTGTGGGAGGGGGAGCCCCAGGTGGACATGTTAATGATGGTTTGGTTTTTGAGCTGCTTGAGAGGACATAGCATTTTAGGTGGCTAAAATCCGACTTTCACAAAGGACTCCTGACATTATCTTCTTACTCCCCTCATAAAAAGCAAACACAACCCACTCCCTTATCCTATCTCAGCCACCTAAATGACTACCTATTTATAGATTCAGGCTGGGAATTTCATATTCATCCATCTAATTATTCATTCAACAAATGCTTATTGAATATTTTCTGTGTGCCAAGTGCTTTAAGCTTTATGAATGAAACAGACATGGACACTACTCTTAAGAACTTTATTGTTGAATTAGTGGGGGAGTTAGTAATAAAATGATCATACAAATATATAAGATAGACTGTGATAAATGCTATGAAGAATATCTAATGTTTTGACTACATACATTGAAAGGCCTTAGCCCATTGTGGGGGATACTGGGAGAGGCCTTTCTCGCAGTTAAGCTCTGAACCCCTACAGGGTGGATCAGAATAGAGCAGTGTAAAGTCACTGGAAAGATGAAGAATAAATAGCCTCCTGGTCTTGAGATTGGACCACAACCTAAGTGAAAGCATTGCCATATCTAAAGAGAGACTTGGGGGATGGGGCTGGTATGGTATGGCAATTTATACAAAGAAGAAAGCTGCTGCAGAAGCTGCTCTTCATCATCCACTAGATAACAATGTTTAGCCAACTGATTTTAATGATAATCTGAGTCCCAGTGGCAAGGTCTTCCAATTAGTCACTTACTCATGTATTCTTTCAATTCTCTTGAATACATTTTGAACTCCTAGTGATTAGTATATATCAGTAAATGAAATAAACCAAAAAATTCTGCACGTCTGGGGAGTGGGATGATGGGGGAGAGAATGTCAGATAAAGTAAACAATAAATAAGTAAATTTTATAGTATGTTAGACTACACATAAATCCTCTAAGGAAAAAGTCTACTTTTTAAGTCTACTTTGGTTTCAAGAAAACAAGGAAATATTATATTACCGAAGTCTGTACTATCGTGATTAGTATGCAAGAAGTGAATGTAGACTAAATTTTAAAATACTGAAATCAGTGGGTCCAGTAGAAACCCAAAAGAAATAAAGTGGTCCTCATGAGGTACAGATGATAGACATTTCAGAGCCACTGTGGGAACATCTTGGCCACTAAGGAATGTCCTCTGAACAACTTAGGAATTCTCCAAAGTGGCCAGGAAGCCACGCACACCCAAGAGAATCTTTCGGACTCTTAGTTCTCTGAAAGCAGAGATAGTCTTATACTGTAGCCATCTTTATGCTTCCAGTGCCTGGAACGTAATAGACAATTAGGTGTTTGAAATGAAGCTCTAAAACAAATCGTAAGAAAAGCAAGCCTCTTTACCTAAATCTGAACATCCCAGGGCATTTCTTTCTTCTCATTTGTCATCTAGTCACAACTCTTGTTGTTGTAAACGTCACTGACCCAAAGCCAACTAGTATAAGCAAAAAGGAAACTATTTCTTTTTTTTTTTTTTTTGAAGACAGTCTCTGTTGCCCAGGCTGGAGTGCAATGACGCAATCTCGGCTTACTGCAACCTCTGCCTCCTGGGTTCAAGTGATTCTTCTGCTTCAGCCTCCCAAGTAGCTGGGATTACAGGTGCCTGCCACTACGCCCGGCTAATTTTTTTGTATTTTTAGTAGAGATGGGAGTTTCACCATGTTTGGCCAGGCTGGTCTCCAACTCCTGAGCTCAGGTGATCCACCTGCCTCGGCCTTCTAAAGTGCTGGGATTATATTATAGGCATAAGCCACCGTGCCCAGCCAGGAAACTGTTTTCACACTAATTTCAAGAGTGACGCAAGTAAATTCTTCAAGTCTCTTCCTCACCTGCTTTCCCCCCCCCCACAGAAAGCTTCTCTTTAACCAGAAAAATGGTTACATGCTGCCCCAAATTATACCCATTTAGCTTTTTAACCTAAAATGTAAGTTTTTTTCTCTAGTTGCAAATAAAAAAATCTTGGACAAGGACTTTTGACTACCTTGGATCACATGCCTGTTCCTAGAATAGATACTGGCCTGCTAGTCTTCAGTCATTGTCTGTTCTTTGCTAGAGCCAAGGCCCTAATATTGGCAAGCCATCCAGAAACATATAGTTAGAGAGGAAGGCCCAGTTCATCACTGGAAGTCAAGATGTGAAAGACTGAAGAACAGAGGTCTTCTTATAATACAGTGTAAAATGCCTAAAGGCCAGGGAGACAATGAATCTGAGCATCTGTAAACTTATGAGAAAAGAAGTAATGGTACCAGTGATATTCAAGGAAACCTTTTGCCTTGCGTTGCAGAAGGAATAGTTGAAGTTGTTCAGGATGATTCAGACCAGGACCAGGGAGGATTAAGAGAAAGTGCTGAATTTTGAGGAAGAATGAGTAGAAGCCAATCTTAGATTGGCTGTCCTGAGCAAGTGAGTTTGAAGAAACCAATTTAGCACAAGTGGCAGTAGAACTTCACTATGGTGGAAACCTCACCCTGCTAGGTGAGGCCAGGGATTCTCTTTGGTGCTTCTGAAATTACTGACCACTTGAAGAGTAATTCCTAAACAGTGTCAGTGCTTGAGTAATGTTGCCAGTGCTTGCTTGCTATGATGCTGTCTACCTGGGGAGTGGTTTTTGTTCCCTATCCTTTCCAAGTAACTTGGATTCTTTACATATATTGTTTCTTTAAATAGATATGCTCTAAAAAAGTTTGCCTCTGAGGTGAAAATTCCAAATTTTGCTAAAGTGGTTGAAGTTGCATATTGTTCAATGTTAAGGCCAGGTGCAGTGGCTTACACCTGTAATCCCAACACTTTGGGAGGCCGAGGCAGGAGGATTCTTTGAAGCCAGGAGTTCAAGACCAGCCTGCGCAACATAGTGTGACCCCTGATCTCTACCAAAAAAAATGTTATTTTTAATTAGCTGGTCATGGTGGTGTACCCCTGTAGTCCTGGTTACCCAGGAGGGTGAGGCAGAGGATTGCTTGAGCCCAGGAACTCAAAGCTGAGGTGAGCTATGATCATGCCACTGCACTTCAGCGTGGGCAACTGAGTGAGATACCATCTCTAAAACAATTTTTTTCAAAGTCATTCAGCATAAAATATAAAACTCAGTAAAATAGGGCAGTATGACAAAATTTTGAAAAGAAATAAAGAAGTCCTTGCCCAACTTTCACAATATAAAGAAATTATATAACATGTTAAAATTAATGTGAATTTTTTCTCTGTGGAAAATTCATCCGTACTTATTTTGAAAAAGCGATTCTGTTCTATCACAATATAGATATAGTCTGATAGCAGTAGCTTTTTATTGTATATATGTAAGGTGTACATGTTTTGATGTACGTAATGAAATGGTTACAGTAGTCAAGCACATTAACATATCCACCTATAATCTACTCGATCAGCAAATTTCCAGTATCCAATCCATTATCTCAGTCCTCTACTGTAGTCTCTAAATTTATTCGTCCTCTATAACTGCAACTCTGTACTCATTTTGATCTCCATATTCCCATCCCCCCTCATTTCTACTCTTGTTTTTATGTATTTTACTTTAAAATTTTTTTTTAGCTTCCACATGTAAGATCATGCAGTATTTTTCTTTCTGTCTGGTTTATTTCACTTAACGTAATGTTCTCCAGTTCTATCTATGTTGTCACAAAAGGCAAGGTCTTATTTTTTACAAGAATGTGATGAATAATATTCCATCATATTTTCTTTATCCATTCATCTCTTGATGGACATGTAGGTTGTTATTACCTTCTTTTGGCTATTGTCAGTAATGCTGCAGATGTTCCCATGAGGTGGCAATTTCATTTCTTTTGGGTATACACCCAGAAGTGGGATTGTAGATCATATATGGTAGTTCTATTTTTAATTTCTTGAGGAACCTCCATACTATTTGCCATAATGGCTGTACTATTTTATGTTCCTGCCAATGATATACAAGGATTTCCTTTTTTCTGCACCTTGCAGGCACTTGCTTGATGGCATTTTTTTTAAAGTTAATAAAGAAATACCACAGAATGATTCCAAATCAAATAATAAAAGTGTACGTTTAGTGTATATGCTTCTTTTTAACCTGTTTTATAATGGTAAGTTTTTTTTTTCTGATAGAAGCAATTCATTTTTATTATAGAACATTTGGAAAATACTAAGGAGTATAAAGATGGAGTAAATAAAAATCATTCACAGTCCTGTTATGCAGAGAGAATTTCTACTAATATTTTGGCAGGTTTGCATAATTACATATGCAAACCTTATTGTGTACAATTATATGCATACATGCTGCATATATAATTATGTATTGTATATGCATAATATATGCGTGTATTATATACAATTATACATGCAATTATGCACAATTATGTATGTGGCACATATGTGCATATTATGCATATATAATGTTTCACATTGACAGTTATAAGTATATTTTTTTTAAAGATTTGAGTCTTATTGCTATTAATAATACTGTGTCAAATCCTGTTTTCATTAGCTGTATTTGTATCCTTATATCATTATATATTTATTCAGTAGAAGATTTTTAATAACCATGATGTTCTGTCTTAGGAATACATGGTATTTAGTCCTCCACTTCCAGGTGGCTTTGTTGTTTGTGAGTTTTTGCTGTGAGAAAAATTTTTATATGAATACTCTTGAATGCATGTTTATTTTATAGAATTGGAATTGAGAAAATACATGAGCTTTTTAGATGGTTCATTACTTAACATTTGCCAAATTGCCCTTTAGAAAATTTGTGCAGATTTGTTCTCACTTGAGAACATATGAGAATGTATGAAAGTGCCTTCATTTCTCCGTAACTGCAATAAGTGCTTCTGATTGAATAGATGAAATTTAAAAGGTAACTGATAGAGAGTCTGTGTGGATTATTACTAGAGATTCAGATGGTTTGAAACACAGATTAGTCCTTCAGTTATGCATGTCTACATAAACAACTACCCCAGAACTCAGTGGCTTAAAACAATGATGATTTCTAATTTCTTACTTTTCTTTGAGTTGACTAGGCTCAGCTCTGCTGGTCTTCAGTTCCATGCAGTATAACTGAGGTCATGGGTCTGGAACAAACACCAGCGTCTCTCCTCGTGGCCTCTCATCAGTTAGTCTGTCTCAAGTTTTCTTTATGGCGTGGTAGTTGGCTTCTAAGAGGAATTATCCTAGGAGAACAGACCACAGTTTTCAGGCACTTACAAAACTTCTGCTTGTATCATGCTTGCCCATGTGGTCCTGGTTGATGTAAGTCAAAGTCAGAAGTGGCAGGAGAGCTGCACAGGGGTGCAAATACACAGAGTGTGGGACATAATGTAATGGACAACCAGAGATGATAAATAACTTTCAGCTAGCATTGCAACTCTGTTTAGTGATAGCAGTTTGAAGTACTGTATTCAGAAGAATTTGGAGACCAACTTCTGGATCAGTGGGAAAGCATATTGTGATAAGCTAGTGACATATGCGGGGATTTAGGTGAGGAAGTGGATATACTGGTGTATTTACCATTACTAATTTAATATCTGGGGGGTTTTTTGGTTTTTTTTTGAGACGGAGTCTCGCTCTGTTGCCCAGGCTGGAGTGCAGTGGCCGGATCTCAGCTCACTGCAAGCTCCGCCTCCCGGGTTTACGCCATTCTCCTGCCTCAGCCTCCCGAGTAGCTGGGACTACAGGCGCCCGCCACCTCGCCCGGCTATTATCTGTTAATTTTATCATAAAGTCACAAACTTAGAAAATCAAAGGAAGTCATGAACTTGAATGCTAGCCCAAATATTTTAAAACCATTTGAATACCTGAGTAAACTGACTCTTAAACTTCAGTTTATCTCAGTTTCACATTGACAGTTAATATAGTTGGTAGTAAAAGATATAAATAATTGGTATCTTAAGGCTAGATTACTTTGCACAATACCCATGTTTTACACCAGGACTGCTGTTTCCCTCTGATGAATGACACAACTGTAGCAGAGTTCAAACATGAGGATCAAAGTACCTATGCTAGTGATCGAGATAGTAGTGCCTTGGGTTATATGAGTGTGTAGACAGATATCTCTCATACGTATGTATTTGTGTGAGGGGTGTGTGAGAGAGAGAGAGGAGGGAGAGAGACAGATTTTTTGTGCTTGACTGAACTGTCAATTTGACTTTTGGATTAACTCTGATTATTAGGAGTTATTATCAGTGGCAGTATTTGGATAAGAGTAGCACTATGGCCCTTTGCCTTCCAAGAGGACTTATAGGAAGATATTCCTACTCCTTGACGCAGTAGTGTGAAGTCCTCTTTTATGATTTTTCCCTTCTACCCCATACTTTGCTCCCCATGAGGTTATAAGTATCAGTAGTTGAGGGTCCATTCTTCTACTCTTCTTTCTTTGCATGTACATACTTATATATACATAAATTTTTTAACAAAAATGGAATTGTCCTATATGTACTCTTCTTTAACTTTTTATGTAATAAATGTCTTAGGTCTTTTCATAGTACTGGTTAAAGGTCAGTACCATTCTTTCAATAACTGTAAAACATGCCTTAATGGTTTTGTTATACTCCTGTTGTTGGACATTGAGGTTTTTTCCTATTTCCGCCCCCCACCCCCACCCAATTCCTAGAAGTGTGATAGTGAACAAATTTAAACATAATCTTTGTGGTCACATGCAATTATTTTTAAAAAATAGTTGTTAGATGTGGAATTGTTGAAATAGGCTGTATTTATAGTTTAGCTTTGGTAAGTTGTAGTAAGATCCTGCTAAACCCCGTAAGTGAAGTTCAAAAAATTGGAAATGCTTAAATGCGTAATTGTAAGATTGAAAAGTAATATTTTTTAATAAGTCTGCAGAGCTGCAAAAAACCTACAAAAGTAAACATATGACACATTGTGCAAAACTGCATAATGATTCAAAAAGCCCCAAATGACAATACATTCACTTCTTAAACTCCTTTGAGAATTAGGGTTGGCCAAATCATGGGAGACATTTGCCAATCACATGCAGATTAATTTCTCGTTTTCCTATTTGGTTTACTGTTAGGCAGCTTTTTTCCAAAAAGTCTTATTTATTTATCCTTACTTGTCTCCTTGCCAGCACTTGGTATTACTGTAGTTAAGTTTTGGCTAGTCCAATGGGCAAAAATGGTATCTTCTTGTTTGAATTTACATGCTCCTGATTTCAGCCATGCGTGGCATCTTTTTCAATATTTATTGCCCATTTGAATCTCTTCTGTAAATTTCCTGTTTCATATATTTTCTGTGTTTTTCTATTGAGTTATTTTTCTTAGTGATTTATGTTAGGTATTTATTTGTATTTTTGATGTCTAAGGCCAGTTAGCTTAGTAGACATCTCGAAAATATTTTGGTTGTGCACCCCTACAAATAAAAAGTTTTTGAGTATACACCCTCAAGTATGAACATCATACATGTATTTGTTTAGAAATTATATACATGTATTACTGTCTGTGTCTTACATATTAGTAAAGCTGTATTTTCTTATTTTTATTTAAAACTAAATGTAAACAGAGGTACTAAATATTTTCTCCTGCAACCCAGTGGAAAGCCCAGTGTGCACCCACTTAGGCAGTTAGGAGTTCAGAACATAATATACCTTCGACCAGTTAGAGTTGCCAATAGCAATATGCTCTCTGTTTTGTGACCACAAAGTACATCTTCTCAAGCCTGTGGGCACTAAGAATTGTAAAGTGCAAAGTAGCAGTGGGTTAGACCTTGACTCTCTTAGCTTAGTTAGCTGTATTACTTTGATAAAATTGATACTGTTATATACCAGTTTTCTCTCACATAAAATGAAGGGGATAATTCTTGTCTTGACCATTTTATAGACTTATGATGTTGTCAGTTAATTTATATGAACAAACTTTGAAAAGCTGTGAAACATTACGTAAAGAGGTAAAATACGTGGGTATATGTTTTTCAAGTTCATGCCATTGGGTTTCAAAGAGAATATGCCTCAATATCATTTATGCTGAAAAACGACTTAAAATGCATGGCCTGCTCATAGTGGTTTAGAAATGTGATCATTTAGTCTTCCTCTCAAATAGATTTGACACCTCTTGAAGGTAGGAACTGTTATACATAAGTCAATGAGTGTAAATAGATTTGACACCTCTTGAAGGTAGGAGCTGTTACATATAATGAGTGTTTGTTGATAGTATAGCGTTCACTTAATAATATACGTATTTCTAGGCCGGGCGCAGTGGCTCACGCCTGTAATCCCAGCACTGTGGGAAGCCAAGGCGGGTGGATCACCTGAGGTGGGGAGTTCGAGACCAGCCTGACCAACACGGAGAAACCCCATCTCTACTAAAAATACAAAATTAGCTGAGCCTGGTGGCACATGCCTATAATCCCAGCTACTAGGGAGCCTGAGGCAGGAGAATTGCTTAAACCTGGGAGGCGGAGGTTGTGGTGAGCCGAGATCGTGCCATTGCACTGCAGCCTGGGTAACAAGAGTGAAACTCCGCCTCAAAAAAAAAAAGAAAAAAAAACATATTTCTTTTTTCTATTTAAGAAAGCCTTGTGACTTAGGAATTAGAAATCAGTTTCTTTGTGAAATGCCTAGACTGTGGTACTAAGGAGAGCTTTCTTAAAGAGAAAGTTTAGGGCTGCAGATAAAAGGCAGGACTTAGCTTCAATATGTTCTACAGGAATGAAGAATTCAAGGTGTTGGTAACGTTAGGGACACTTACATAGCTGAGTGGAAATGAAGTATGAGGAGGCAATACTAAAGGCAGTATGTGATATAATATACCCAGGACTGACTATGAAAAGACAACTTTGAATGAAGTTGAAGTTGTTGCTGCTGTTTGAAAAACATATTTTGTAGTTTCTTTTTTTTTTTTGGAAATGAATTAATTTAACTACAGAATGACTTATTATCAGTAAAGGGGAATAGTGGAGAGAGAAGTAAAAGAAATGAACGCCTCATCATTAATAAGAAGGAATAAGAAAATTGGGATTGCAACTGTATAATTAAACAGGTTTGAAATGTTTCACTTTATTTTTACAGACAGGGTCTCACTCCATTGCCCAGGCTGGAGTGCAGTGGCGAGATCAGAGCTCACCTTAGCTTTGAATTCCTGGCTTCAGGTGATCCTTCTGCCGCAGCCTCCCGAGTAGCTGGGGGACCAAGGCGCGTGCCCCCCACGCCTAGCTAATTTATTTTTTTTTAGAGATGGACTCTCACTGTGTTGCCCAGGTTGATCTTGAACTCCTGGGCCCAAGCCATTTTCTTGCGTTGGCCTCCCAAAGTGTTGGGATTATAGGCATGAGCAGCTGCACCCAGCTTTTGAAGTATTTTATTTTATTTATTTATGTATTTATTTTGAGACGGAGTCTCGTTCTGTTGCCCAAGCTAGAGTGCAGTGGCACGATCTTGGCTCACTGCAACATCCGCCTCCCAGGTTCAAGCAATTCTCCTGCCTCAGCCTCCTGAGTAGCTGGGATTACATGCACCCACCACCACGCCTGACTAATTTTTGTATCTTTAGTAGAGACAGGGTTTCACTATATTGGCCAGGCTAGTCTCGAACTCCTGACCTCAAGTGATCTGCCTGCCTCGGCCTCCCAAAGTGCTGGGATTGTAGGTGTGAGCCACCATGTCCATGAAGTTATTTTAAATGTATTAATATTCAGGCTCTGCAAAGGTGCTGGAGATTAGGCATGCTTAGGCACGTACTGCTGGCTGACACAGGCAGAGCCTATGACCAATAGTAGCTTCAGTAGGCTGGGATTACGTGTGGGTGATGGGCTTAGCGGGTCACGTTCCTTCTGAAGCCTCTCTTCTTCTCATTTGATTCTCAGGACAACCCCACAGAGTAGCAAACAGGACAGGCCTGGTTCGGTTCAAGTCAGTAAACTTTTTATGCTTACCCAGGTGAATGAGAAGAGGAGATAACATGTATGATATCTACTTTCAGAAACTTAATTACTTAAACTCTTGAAGAAGGTGGAAGACTGCAAAAAAGAAATGAAATTCTTTTGAGAATTTGGAAAAGTAGATGAATTTCTCAGAAATAGTTCACTGAAAAAATTATGTATCAGAAAAGAAGGATTAAAATAAAAAGAAATCAACTATTTTGTTGTTGTTAACAGAAGAATCTCAGGTTCTTTCACACCTAGTCCTCTGGATTTTTACAGTATCCTCCCCTCCATTATTCTTATGAAAGTCTGACTGCTATTCCTTTCTCAGCAGGTTCTCTAAAAGAAGCTCTAGAAAGGAAACAAACATTATTATTGGTAGGAGAAGTAAAGTCCTTTGATGGAGTTGTGGGTCTTTACTGTATATAGCAGTTCCTTTCTGGCCCGATATTTAAGCCTCATTGTAGAAGATGACCCTGAAGTTGAAATATTTCACAATTATTGGTTTCAGTTCCTCAGAAACATTAATGGAGACAATTGATAGATTATCAGAGTTGAATAGAGGTAAATCATTATAATCTTGCTGTATCAGTTATTGCTCTATAACAAACCATTCAAAAACTCAGTGGCTTAAAACAGTAACTGTATATTATTGTGCATACTTTTCCTGGGTTGGCTGGGCAGTTTCTCTAGTTTGTTTTTTTCTCTGGTTTCTGTGGGGCCTGCTCTTGTCTGAGATCAGCTAGTCAGGTAAGAGGCTTTTCTGATCTTGGCTGGTCTAGGATGGCCTCATCCAGGATGATGGGAATGACTCTTCATCTAATAGGCTCCAGCTTCCTCTGCTAGGCCCAGCTTGCTATGTGATGAAGACAGGCATCCACCCAAGTGAGCAGAAACACCTAAGGGTCTCTTGAGGCCTAGGTTCAGAACTGGGACAGTGTCACTTTTACTGCTTTCTCTTGGCCAGAGACAGTCACAAGATCAGTTCACATTCAAAAAGTGGAGAAATGGACTCCATCCTTGAATGGGAGGAGTTGCAGACTAACATTGTACAAGGTTGTAGATACAAGGAGAGGTGGAAGATGGAGGCATTTTTGTAGTCCATGTAAAGCACATGTTGAAAAAAATTACTGAACCCAGCTGAAGTTTAGGTTCTTCAGTCTCAAATATGGGATTACACTTGATCCTGGACACACTGCTGATCATACATGTACTCCTTAGATTATATAGAAATCTGTGTGGACATGTGTGCAATGACCCTCTTTATTAATTAAACTGTTAATTCCTAACTCCTGTAGAATAGGGTTATTATGTTTTTTTCTTTTGATGCCCTGTTTAGTCGGTTTGATACTTTCACTGGGGCTGTGTCAGTTTACGGTGCAAAATAGACCTGACTGCTTTTGTTTTGGGGAATGGAGGAAGGTATCTTAGGTCTCAGTGTACTTCTGAGAAGTCTTTCAAGTAGATGACCTCCCCTGTTCTGCCCACACCCAAAACCCACCGACCAAGCACTTGCTGTCATGTTACCCTGTTTTGTTTTCCCTGTAGCACTTATGACTGATTCAAATTCTTGTTCACTTACGTGTTTTTTGTTTTTTGTTTTCTGCCTTGTAATATGAGCCTCACAAGAGTGGGGACCTCCTCAGACCCTCTTTACTGCTAAATTCTCACAGTTAAGAATAGTGCCTTTCTATTCTTAGGAAATGCTCAATAAATATCTATTGAACATTTGTAATAAATATTTTGTAATAAACAAGTCAGCAGTTTGTTAAAATACAGTGTGTTTAAATCCTGTGTCACTGGTGCATTGCAGACACTTGTTGGGTATTTATGGAATCTTGAGGGAGGCCCATGGTCAGTAGGAGCTCAGGGAAAATGAAAACTTGAAGCCGCAAAGGATTTTTCTAAATTAATCCAGTGAAAGGCAGATGAGCAGGAGAGTTTAGGGTATGATAGATTTGTTGAAACGTTGAACTGTTAGACTTCAGGCTGGAAAGGAGGGAAGTAGAGCAAAAAGCGATCTGATAAATTGGGATAGAGATTCTTCCAAGACCAGAGAACTCCCACAGGGAAGTAGTTAAACATGTATACGGCAAGGTTGGAGGTTTGGTGTTGTAGTGTGATCACTGAAGTCGTGATTTTAGACGTGCCAGGTTATGGGTATGACAAGGTTCTGGGATTAAGAGAATGGATGACTCAGGTAGTTGAAGGACCTTGGGGGCATAGGGAGTAAATATCTGTTCTTTGAGAGAATGCAGTCAGACAGCTGATAGGGGAAAGTCCTTAGCAGCCAAGGTACTGAGGTAATGCTTTGAAAAGAGGTAGAGGTTATAGAGGAGTTTGCTAATTATGGAGCACCATTTCCATAGGTAGTTAAATTTGTAAGATAGAGGTGGACTGTAGACACTACGTCAGGGATGGAAAAAACAAAGCCTCACTGTCGGGATTAATGCCAGGTCAGTAGATGGGTTGAGAGAAGAATTGGAGATCACGTTTACTTGGGCATTGAGAGGCTTGCTGAATTTAGTTTCAGTAGACTCCTAAAGAAAGGTGACCCTGGGACTTACAGACAGAGGCCATGACTCATTTGGCCAAGAGTGGTGGTCAGCCCGGGAATTTCTGGGTTCTGCCTGTGCTCCTTAAAGGGTATTTGGGTAGGCAGATTGTGAACTCTTAGTAGCTTACGTACTAAGCAGATACGTACTCATTTAGCAGCTTCCATATTTTCATTATGGTTTTTCAGAATATTTTAACTATTTTTTTAATTAGAAATGACATTTTCCAAATGTAAACTCTTTAAAGATGTAAAACATTAATGATACATGCAAATACTAAAGGACAGTGATTTAATTAATTTAAGTAATACTATTGTCAAGTCTAAAATTCAAAGATCTAAGCCTGGAACCTGGACTTAAAAAAAAAAAATTAAGGATCAAGATTTTCAGATTAGCATTTTCTGTTTTTTGGTCATATAGTTTTTTGTTTTTTGTTTTTTGTTTTTACATTGGTATTAACAGTAGATATTTTAATGTAAATATTTAATCTTTTTTGCTGTTAGTCATTTTGAAAGTTCAAACTGTGTGATGAACCAGACCAAAATTTCATAATCTTTAAACCACAAAGTTGCCTAATAGGCAACAAAGTAAGCAGAACAGCAGTGGAAGATTTTACAAATTCCCAGAACCACCTGGAAATAATTTAGGAAAGGCTTTTGACTCTAGGCTCATTGATAAGAATAATTAATAGCAATTACTTTCTTGTCTTTAGTCCTTTGGTCAGATTTGTTTCTTTGAAAAGAGCGAGGCAGGTTAAAATAATCTATATAATATAAATTCCCTGTGCAATGCAAGTCAGTTTGTTTTATGCAGGTAGCAGTAGTATGAACCTGGGGTCAAATGATATTTTTTATATGCTACTTACATGTGATGGTAAGAACCAAAAGAAAATCTTTGAGTGTGTGTTTTATTTCTTTCATTATGGCAATTTAATTAAATGCCAAATGAGTATAACATTTGTCAGACATAAGGGAAAATAAGATGAATAAGCACTGCAGTGATACTCAGCTTAAAATATAGAATTTTTTTTATGTCGAAGAGCTTCTCTAGGATCTGTAAATAGGAGTGTAATTGAAGTTGTAAAGTATGTGCATTTGATTTTGGGAATTTCTTTGTTTATTATAATCTTTTGCCCATAATATGTGTGGCAAGTGTACTCTCCTACATTGTAGCTTACCTTCACATTCCAAGAGATCTTTTGACAAACAGTTCTTAATTTTGATGTAATTATTTGTCAGTCTTCTGTAAATTATCACAGGTTTTTTTTTTTTTTTAAATTCCTTTCCAGTCCTTTAATCTTTTTCCATTCCAATCCTTACATGTCTTTATATTGCTGGCTAGTATTGCCAATACAGTGATAGAAGCAACTACAGCTTTAACATAAAAATGAAGGCTTCTAATTTTCAACACTAAGAATGATATCTGATGAAGATTTTTGGAAGGTATCATTTCCAGGTGAAGGAAATTCTCTATTTCTAGTTTGGTAAGAACTTCTATTCTAAGTTTAAGTATTGAATTTTATCAACTGTTTGTTCTGCATTCATTGAGATGATTTTTTTCTTTTAGTTTTCTTATTCAGTGAATTACCTGAATTGCATTAATACTCTTGTTAATGCTAAACCATTAATGGTAAACCTTACATTGTTGAGATAAACCCAACTTGGTCATGAAGTACTCTTTTTTCCAAGTTAATAAAGTTTGTATTTTTTAGAGCACTTTTAGGTTCATGGCAAAATTTAGTAGAAAATGCATAACGTTTTCTGTTAGGCACCTGCACGCATGCACCCTTCCCCCACCATGGACATCTTGCCCCACAGTGATACATTTGTTACAATTGTACCTACATTGTCACATTATTATCACCCAAAGTTCATAGTTTATGTTAGGATCCACTCTTGGTGTTGTGTGTTCGTTGGGTTTTGACAAATGTAAATGGCATGTATCCACCATCATAGTATCATACAGAATAGTTTTACTCCCCCAAAATCATCTGTAGGTCGTTCTATTGGGTTTGCTGATACTTTGTTTAAGACTTCGATATTTATGATAATAAAGTGAAATTGCCCTGTAATTTTCTTCTCTTGGACTGTCATTGTCTGGCTTTGATAGCAAGGTTGGTCCAGCCTCAGAAAATGGGTTGGAAGGTGTTCTACTTTTTTGTGCTCTGGAAGAGTTTGTATGAGATTAGAATCAATCACTGAGAAAGGGATAGTATAGTTTTCAAATGTTGCAGTGACTTCTTGCTTTCTCTGTGTAGCTCTGTCCTTTTATTCTGAGTTTATATTATCAGATGCATTTAAATATAGAATTGTTATGTTCTGTTAAGTGTAGAATATGCCATCAGAATGAAGCCAACATTTTTATCATGAGGGGACCTCTACCTCCAGTAATACTTGGGACCTTATCTGTTTGTTTTGTCTGATTTTGATATATAAACTTTCTTTTATTTAACATTACCTGCTCTAATTTTTTTACTCTTTTAAAAAATCTGTTTTTCCATATATTTGGATGTGTCTTTTTAAAATAGCATATAATCAATCTTTTTCAGTTTTATAAACTTGTTTTTTTAACTTACAGTCAACTTAACGATTATTGGTATATTTAAGTTTATTTATGCCTTATTTTGTTCTTCCTTCTCTTCCTTGTTTTCTTGTTGGTTATTTAAAAGATAATTTATATAGTTTTAAAATTGTATACAACCAAAATACTTAGCAATGGATAATCAGTTTTCCCCTCAATCTTTGACTTACAAGAAACTGGAATAGATTTCAGTATGTACCACAAATTGAGTGAGAACTTATTCGGGAAAATGCCCAATAAAAGGCTTTTATAATTTTGAAAGAAGTAATTGGAATAAAGGTGACTTATCTCTTATTTGTGAGAATGGTTAAATATGCTAATTAAGTGCCTTTCACTTTTTCTGTTTACTTGTTTGTATTCATTGTGGAAGCAGAATGTTTGGTGTGTCTTTTAGATTTAAAAACTGGAATCTAGTAGTAACTGATATTTATATTGGCCTTTTTGTGAATTAAAATAAAATGTTATCTTTTATGAAGGCATCAGACAATACCGAGTGCCTTCTGAATTACAGTCTGTGAGTCTTGTGAGTACAGAGAAATGACAGGCCTTGCCCTGAAGGATTTCTTATGCCCCAGCAATGTCTATTGATGTTAAGTTAAAGCAAGATAAGATTGAGAAAAACCTTTCTGTATGTGTCAGTATTAGGTCAAACCTCTGGGTTTACACTGGTGGGGCTCAGGCGTCGGAAAGAAAATGAGAAAAGGGTGAGAAGCTGTAAGGGAGTCAGAAATGTAGGAAGGAATACCATAGGAGTTGTGTGTGTGGAGAAGAGCGCCACTCACAATTTCCTTCAGTTGCCTGTTTTGAAGCAGATTATTCGAAAGATGTACATAGGAATTCTTAGTCTTCATCAGGAAGCTCGTTATCACTGGGAAGACCTCACAAGCTCTATGTAAAATACATATGTTTTTCTAATATCAACTGCTTTACCTGGCAAGAAGTAAATTCAGACAATCCTAAACCTGTTTTGACCAGGAGGTTACATAAAAGCACTTCTATTATATGCTTCCGAATCATGAACTCAAGTCCATTTATTTAGTAAGAAGGAGCCTTCTGGGAATGGAAGAAAGCTAGATTTTTCTATTAAGTCCCTAGACCTTGGTTTTTTCTTCACGTTCCTTTTTTGTATGTGTGCATTTTGCTTAGTCTTTACTCAGCCATTTCTAGTGCAGTTTGAGGAACTGTGAATTTTTATACAAGCCTAGGAATCATCAGTATTGGGGCTTTAAATGTGAGCTGTTTTGGATCAAATGGAATCTGTTTTCCTCTGCAATTGAAGGTAACAGTTTTAAAGGTGTGAACCATAGTCTTGGACATAAAATATTATTAGTCTTTATCTTGAATTTGTTACTACTTTGCACTAAGATTACAAGGGCCTTCATTTAGGTGACAAGTTCTTATTATAGATATTTTTTTTCTCATAATCCTCATAATAAATCAAACACATGGGGAAAAAGAGTGACCATTTCAGGATTCTGTGGAACTTGAATATGATAAAACCTTACTGTCCTGTATATACACATACCCCCTAGAAATAACTCATATCACTGACTCTGAAAATAACTCATCTATGGTTGAAGATCTTTTTCTTCAGGGACATTCCTGAAAAGTATACATTGAGTAGCCCCTTTTTCTGTAATAGATTAAACAGGCAAACCCAGAAGTTCAGAGAAGGTAATTTTTATAATTGCTACATTTTATTTTTGTTTGCTTTTTGAGAGAATTATTTGTGTTAAAAAGTAGTTTCCATTTTATAATCTTTTTGAGCTTTCCTATATCAGTTATTGCACAAAGTTCTTATTGCAGGGGCCACCCTGGAATATGTTCTTGAATTGTTGGGGGTGGTCAGAAGGTTAGGAGCACTTCCTTGATTTGTTTTTTTTTTTTTTTCCTCCTTAGGGAATGACCAAGCCAGTCATTTCTTCTTCTGTGAGACACAAGAAGAAATAATTAAAGAGGTTTTTATAGAGCAATGTGAAAAGTTGGCTTTTTATTTTAGGAAACTGATTTTATGGAGTATTTCTCAGGTGAAACCCTTGTATTATTGGTGAAATTATATACATATGAGACACTGATTTTTTTTTCATGTTTTATTTTTAGTACGAAAGCAGGCACAGGTTCAGTATGCCACCTAGAGTAAATGTTTCTAGGATCCAAAATAACATTGATGTTAGTCCCTTTACTGTGATCACCTTACTCTGCTGCTGCTTCCGCTTGTCACATCTAAGACTGTTTCTTAAAATAGAGCTCCCCAGCAGTAATTTTTCATTGTATAGCCTCATCGTGCATGTATTTGATATGAACTCTGATAAGAGATTATGACGTTGACATCATAAGAATTTCCCCCTTTTACAGAACATGAAAAAATGCATACATTTAGGTTAGGCATTGACTATATATTGGGAATGTAGTTTTAAAAACCGTACAGGTCCGGGGCCGGTGGATCACTTGAGATCAGGAGTTAGAGACCAACCTGGCCAACACGGTGAAAACTCATCTCTACTAACAAAAAATCCCCCCCCCCAAAAAAGATAGCTGGGTGTGGTGGCACTCCTGTAATCCCAGCTACTCGGGAGGCCAGGGCGGGAGAATCACTTGAACCCGGGAGGCAGAGGTTGCAGTGAGCCGAGATTGCGCCACTGCACTCCAGCCTCGGAGACAGATT
>NW_012112030.1:15074289-15086355 GCF_000951035.1 Colobus angolensis palliatus
CTGGGTGTGGTGGCACTCCTGTAATCCCAGCTACTCGGGAGGCCAGGGCGGGAGAATCACTTGAACCCGGGAGCCAGAGGTTGCAGTGACCTGAGATTGAGCCGCTGTACTTAGCCTGGGTGACAGAGTGAGAATCTGTCTCTGTGTATGTATGTATTTGTATACACACACACACACACACACACACACACACACACACACACACACACACAGAGCTGGCCCTTACCCTTGTGTATATTACAGTGTAAATACAAAACCCTCTTGCTGAGTTTAAAATTACAAAGAAAAATTTTAAAAATTCAAAAAAATTTGCTTTTTGGTTGAGTGGGAAAAGATGAAATTAAATGAATACTCTATGTCAGATGATCTGCCAGGCACTGGGGATATGAAGACGAAGTAAGCAGTCTACAAATTCTTAGAACTTCATGATTGATTTTGTTGATAGTCATTATTTAGTAATGCAGCAAAATTTATCTAATATCTAGTATTTTCTAGGTATGGTGGTAGATGATAGAGATAACATACCGCATGCTAATAAATGTTTTGGTTTTTTTTTTTTTAGATTTTGAGAAAAGTTATTTAAATTGAAAACTATTTTTACTGATTTTAAATTATTGTCCACTTGTTTTGTGTATTATCTTCCATTTATGGAACACTTAACTATGTTCCAGGCACTCTGCTGGGTCTTTTATATGCATATGTCATTTATTGCATACACCATACCAACCTACCCATCAGTTATTGAGCATTTATGTACCTGTCACTTTGCAACCATTTAATCTTACAAATGAGGACCCTAAACCTTACAGGGCTGGCAGAGCTGGGATTCAAGCTTGAATCAGGTGGGTTGGCATCCTACCCAAAAAGGTTTTTTAGCAATTGTGCTTTATGTATAACATTAACAATAGGTCATCAGATTATTAAAAATTCACCAGACAGTAAAAGAGGCCATGGAAGATTTAAGTGATGCCTAACTCTGAAATAATTAGTCATCATTTTATGTAACATATGTGGTATCTGTTATGGCAGCTTTTTAAAAAACCTCTACTCATGTCAACGAATATGGCTATTGCCATAAACTTGGTTCAAGTTTATAATCAAGTTTTAAAAATTTATTTATAAACTTAGATTTAAACTTAGTGTATGTCCTACAATCAGGTGTCCTGTGTAAAGGTGGCTGTATTATGCTGGTAGCATTGAAAATTGGTAGCTTGAAGAATGTCTGCTTTCAGTACACTTTTGGATGTCCTCTTCTTGATTTTTTTTTTTTTCCTTCAGGTTCCATAGTCAGACTTCCACTGACTATGGTTTTCCATTTAAAAGAACAAAAAAGAACTAGTAGCTAAAATTTGCTATAAAAGACATTTCACCTGGTTTAGTATTGCCTGACCGCCATCTGACTGTATCCCTGCCTTCCTGATTTCTGTGGCTATAGTAGAAATCTTGTGTAGTTTTTGAAGGGTAGAGAACAGATGTTTGTAGTTTCAATCCAGTGGCATAAGCTGACCTCAGGATATACCAGCTTACTTTATTAGTGACTTAATTTTCTTACTGTAGTAAATTGGGTGTGATTTTAACTTGTTCATTCTTTGTATATGTATACTTTAAGTATACATATTTTGTATATATACATTTTAACGTGTAAGTGATCAGACATCTCTATCATCATCTCTGAATTAAAATTAAAATTGTTTAACTCCTGAATAATTCAACTAATGTTATGCAGCTTGGAACATAAGACCAGACACATTACTGAATCTAACATTTCAAATATTTTTCTAATGTGCTTTTAACTTTTGCTGGGCACAAATGGAAATTCTCTGCCTCTGTCATAAAAAAAGAGTTTGTTATTGTTTGGTAAGACAGATTAAAACACAGCTGGGAATGAAGTAGTTAGCCCAGCCTCAAAGACATTAGCCTCCCTCTGTTCGTTTCCTCCGGTTTGTATTCCTAGAAGCAAACAGCTGTGCATTCCATTTTATTCTTTATTCCTTTACTTAAAATCTGGATCCCAAAAGAAGTAAATTGGGCATTTAGGCTTAGAAAAGTTGCCTTATCTTTAATTTTTTATTGCCCATTTCAATTGAAACAATGATGTATTCATAATCTTAAATATTTTTAAAAATAGTTACCCACAATCTCACCATCATTTTCATATAGTTTACCCATAATATAGATACCATTCAGTAGTCTGCTTTTCTCAGTAGATGACTGCGGTAACATTTTCTTACATATCTATACACTCATAATTTTAACCTCTGCTATTCTGTTATTCTGTTTATTCTGTCACTAAACGTTTCATTTAAAATTGTGTACAGTTCACTTAGTTCCAAAATAATATTACTTTCAGTGATGAACAACATACATTTTAAACTTTAAAATGTCTTTTCTAGACTGATTAAATGTTTAAATTCTCTTAAAGCTATTTATGCTATACAAATTAGCATAGGTCTGCAGGTTTCAGTTCAAAGAATGTCAGGTATAGGTAAGTAAAAACTTTAATTTGAACAATTGAAATAAGTACTCAAAGTATTTGAAGCCCTTCTTAAAGATAGGCAAGGCCTTTAGGAATGCATCAGTGAATTCATTTTTTATGTATATACAGGAATGTGTGGTCATATGTAATTATGTATAATTGGCAATAGTAAGCTGTTGGTTATAGTAAGCTGGTGTGGGTCCTTCATATGACAACTTGTGGATGGTGGAATTAAGACGATCTTGTGGTAGAGCATAGTTGGCTTCTGTGATTTATTTGTTGATTGGACCCCCATATAGCTCTCATTTTAGTTAGCATCTTATTATTTATCTGTCATCCATGGACTTATTTTTACACCGTTAAATCTATAGTATGTATTAAGTAAATAACTTTGTGTTTTAGTTTTTTCTTTTATTTCTTTTAAAATTATTTATTATGACATGTATTCATAGAATTCTAGTGTTCTTATTTTTAAGATAAAGTTCATGTTATTGAACACTGACAGTCATCTTATGCCATTCCTATCATTTTCTTCATCATCATCATCATCTGTCTTATAGTATGAAATTATACCTTGGGTCATAAATTACTCCTTTCATTCTTTTTAAACCAAAAACTTTTTAACCTTAAGTTGTTATATTGCAACCAAATGGGACATAATAACAGTATACTCCATGAAAAAATATATGTTTTTTCTGAATATAAAGAAATATATGCTTCTATTGGGAAGTATAGAATATCACACCAAAAAATATTAATACCTGTACTCTGCCACTGTATATGTAACTACCGACATGTATTATTTCAGTTTCCTTCCTATACATTTATATAGTAAGAGAATTGGGATTATAGTACACACATTCATAACTTGATTCACTTAATGTATCTTGAGTATTTCCTATTAAATATTGATGTACATCTTTTTAGTAATTATTAGAAAAACTATATATATCAATGGTAATTCCCCTGCCTTTTCAACCTTCTTTTGTCAAGTACTGATGAAACTTTTTTATGTAATACTAAACAGTGCTGTGTCAATGTGTGAGTTTTAGATTTTTGACATTTTAATATTAAATTTTAATTTGTAAGGGAGTAGAGGCTTACAATCTCAATATTGTGCTAAGAATTTTTGTTACTCAAGGATTTTATGGATAAATATGGAAATAGAATCAATAATAACAGTATTAGTAATAGGAAAAGCTTACATTTATAAAACAAAAGAGTAAGGTTTTGTTTTCATTTAAATCAAAGGATTTATTATAGAAACACTAGTCTTTTAGTCTTTTGTTGAAATGTCCAACACTGTTTTGTTTTGTAAATCAGTTTGAGTTTTTAGAAGTTCATGTCCCTTTTTAGTAGAGCTATATTAATATTTTAAGTTAGAAATATTCAGATCATTCTCTGAATAAAGGGATTAGGACAATTCTCTGAAGAAAGGGAGTAGGAAAACTTTATGTATTTTTGTTTTTTTTCTCGCTCTTTACTTCCATTATTTTAAAGGAAGAGAAAATGAAATGTGCCAGTTGCCCTCACTTGTGCTCCCAAGTGCTTGTTCTCCCTCCCCCCCACCAGCTTATTTGAGTTAATCATTGGTTCCTCGCTGGAAAAACACTTTCATGAATGTCATAAAACTTCCATCTGAATTGGACAAAATACATTCTCCAAAAATATTAATACCTAATTTATAAGAAAACCCTTTATGTATTAAGAACTAACAAATTTACCAGTTAGCTGCTTATTAAACCGCACAATCAACATCCCTCTCCCACTCTCTCTCTGTGTCTCCACCCCCCTCATTTTTGTGGTCATCCCCACAGAATTCCATCATAATTTACAGCTTCGCAGGTGATCCCATTGTGCAGCCAACCAGGGGTGCGAACCACCGTTTTAAACTGATTTTTTTTTTTTTTTTTTTGAGACGGAGTCTCGCTCTGTGGCCCAGGCTGGAGTGCAGTGGCCAGATCTCAGCTCACTGCAAGCTCCGCCTCCCGGGTTTACACCATTCTCCTGCCTCAGCCTCCCGAGCTGGGACTACAGGCGCCCGCCACCTCGCCCGGCTAGTTTTTTGTATTTTTTAGTAGAGAAGGGGTTTCACCGTGTTAGCCAGGATGGTCTCGATCTCCTGACCTCGTGATCCACCCATCTCGGCCTCCCAAAGTACTGGGATTACAGGCTTGAGCCACCGCGCCCGGCTAAACTGATTTAATGATAAAATTTTGTTCAAAGTAAAAACCAAATGTCTATAGATTAAAAATAGGACTTTCACTTTCTAAAGTGTGTTGGCCGTTCTTGCTCTCTAGGATTAGCAGAGATTGAGATACTGATAGATTGAGAAGATAACAGAAAAACCATTTCTAGGAGCAAAAACTTTTTGGTGTTGAAAGAAGATTTACTATAACATACGTGTTCTGGGAAATTAACCAAGATTAAGTATATGGATGCCAACTTCAAAACAGAACTGAGAATGTTCTTTCCTTCAGGGGAAAGAAGTATAATCTTGATTATATTCAAATTAGATGTTTCTTTTTAAAGCGGGCATCTGCAGTAAATGTAATTTGATATGAAATATCTAAATTCTATTGGTGATGAATCAGAGGTACCGCTAATACAAGTGTGGCTTGTTGCATGCATCCATAATGGAAGGAAATGCTAAATTTTAGTTAGAGAATAGTCAAGATAAAGGAAAATTTATTTTCTGCCCAACTTAGTGTGTTTTCTGAATTCATCTCTAGACCCCTTTGATTCCTCTGGATTCCATGGAATACTAGGTTTATATATGTTAGGGTCTGCCTTCATCTAAAAATTATTTATTTCAGTGGGTAGTAGAGATAACACTGAAATAATGTGCCTTCCCCCAATGAAATATACATGTAAACATGGGAGGCAGGCAAAGATTGTCATATGTATTAAATTATTAAGAATTTTTAGGGTTCAATCAAGCTGTTTTGCACATCGACAAATATTTATTGGGTGTTTTTTATGCTAGGTACTGATCTGGCTAATTTTACATACATTATCTAATTTTAGATATTCTCTATTTTATGGGTAGCATTTACTTTATACCCTTTAAAAAAGACATGTGAAATGGTTGACAAATTAAAGCACAATGAAAATAAGATATAAATGTAATTGGAAGTAAGTTAGCTTTTAAAAAAAAAAAAAAAAAAAGGCAGAGAGCCTGTTGTCCACTACCGGGACAGGCCATCTTTCTTTTTAATGAACTTCAGCAACTTTACTGAACAAAGATAACCTAATGAACATTAAATTGATATCAAACAAGTCATTCAATCTCCCTTCCTCTCAGTTTCCTCATAGACTGTGACAGCTAAGTGCCCTGCCTACCTAAGAGTGTTGTCAGGACTAATGAGACCATGAAAGTAAAGTGGTATCATTATGGGCAGTGATGGTGGTGGTAGAAAGTAACTCACAATATTTAAAGTGTGTGAGGTGTGGCTAACACAACTAAATCTAAGACAGAATTTTACAGTAGGCTAGGACTCTAGACTCATCTAGTGTCTTCATTTTATGCAGAGAAAAAAAACCTAATTTTTTTTAGTGCCTTTTAAGTGTCAAGAAACATTGCTGGCTCTTTTTATATATTGTCTCCTTTAATCCTTAAAATAATTTGACAAAGATAGGTATCGTAAATTCTCCCTTCCCCCTTTTAAGCAGATAAGAAACTTAAGACACAAAAAAGTAGCCAGTTCAACTTCATGGCTAGTTAACCAGGATCCAGAATTTGAATTCACTTTCATTTGATCTTTTCTGCCATACTGTGGAGGCCTTGAGAGTCTGTTTTGTCTGAGATGAAGGTTATGTGCCTTCAAATGTTATCCCTGCTGTCCATCACTGATAAATTTCAGTGTCCTGGAAAACTATGTTTAACTTCTTGTTTATGATTTTATTACTAGTGTTTCAGTGTGGGCTTCCTATCTATCTCCTCTTTTCCTGTTCTCTTGGGAAAAATAAAATAACTCATTTGGGGCCATTATAAGTTTCTAATTTCCAGATTTCACCTGAGTCCTCAGTAAACACTCAATGGCCCTTTGAATGGCCCCTAACCCCCTAACCACCTCTGTAGAAGTTATACAACCACATCCTTCTCTCTCAATAGAGAAAAGTTGGCTGACAAGAATGTTCTTTCACCAAATTTTTCCTTCTACCAACCAAACTCAGAATTTTCTTCCATTTTTACTTCCATTCTTTCTGTTTGAAGGAGTAACCATTATTCTTCTCTCTCGAGAAATTCTTCCCCTTTTGCTATTGATTTCCACCCCCTGACTAAGGCTCTTTAGGATGTTACTTGGGTAACACTCTTTTCACTTTATTTCTTCAAATTAGAAAACTTGCTTAAGCCACCCCCTTTCTGAAAAGGCTTCTTTTAACTTGCCCTCATTCTTGATATTTTCCCCACTTCTTGCTCTCCATATTTTAATTAATTTATTTATTTTGAGATGGAGTCTCTCTCTGTTGCCCAGAGTGGAGTGCAGTGGTGCGAACTCTGCTCACTGCAACCTCTGCCTCCCGGGTTCAAGCAATTCTCCTGCCTCAGCCTCCTGAGTAGCTGGGATTATAGGCGTGTGTCACCACGCCTGGCTAATTTTTGTATTTTTTGTAGAAACGGAGTTTCACCATGTTGGCCAAACTGGTCTCAAACTCCTGACCTCAAGTGATCCACTTGCCTCAGCTTCCCAAAGTGCCGGGATTACAGGCGTGAGCCACTGCTCCTGGCCTTTCCAGATTATTTTTTTTAATAGCCAGATTCATTGACACCTTTTGAATGTGGCTATTATGTTAATCTTTCTTTCTTGGCACCATTGCCCACCCTTGAAAATCCCCTTCTTTACCTGACTCAGCACTGCTCTCGGTAGAATCTCTCTATGCTTCTCTAAGGACAACTCATTCTTGTCCCTTGGCTCATCTTCTACTTTAAATGCTGGTGGCCTTGCTTGCTTATATCCTTGAGGTGTGCTTATTCTCGATATCTGTTCTCCCTGAGTGGCCTTGTTCTCTCAATATATATCATCCACAGCCACAGTTGATACCTCCTAAAGTTTTATCTCTGGCTGTCTTCTTTCCCCAGCTTCAAACCCTTTTTTCCATTTCGTTTTTTTGAGATGGAGTGTCGCTCTATTGGCAGGCTGGAGTGCAGTGGCGCAATCTCCGCTCACTGCAACCTCCGCCTTCCAAATTCAAGCAATTCTTCTGCCTCAGCCTCCCTAGTAGCTGAGACTACAGGTGCACGCCACCACGCCCAGCTAATTTTTGTATTTTTTTTTTAGTAGAGACAGGATTTCACCATGTTGGCCAGGATGGTCTCAATCTCTTGACCTTGGGATCCGCCTGCCTCAGCCTCCCAAAGTGCTGGGATTACAGGGTGAGCCAGGCGCCCGGCCCCTTTTTTCCATTTCTACCTGCAGATGTCACAGACTTATCAGTTGAAGATATTCCAAAGTAAACACAGTCTTTCTCCCTGCCCTTTTGCCCTGCCTCAGCTCCTCCATTTCCCCTCTGTTTTTTTCTCCTCAAAAGCAACCAACCAACTAACCTCAACAAAGCTCACCAAACCAACTAACTTCCCCAAAATAAAACAGCAATAGCAAAAATACCCTGCTCTGTCTTTCATGAAGACTACAGTCTTTGGGACACTCACCCACTCAAATTATGTAAAAGACCTTAAGAGTTAAGAGTTTTGAAGCTGCTGAAAATTTCTTTTCTTGATGGGGTGGAGATGGCGATCCCACCAGTGGATATATTGCAGGTCTTCAAAGAAGTGCTACATGGTGTTTGATTTTCTAGTTTAGTAGTCTTTGTAAGAAACACACACTATCTATCTCATGATCACAGCACTATTTATGTCAAGCTTACACACATGCACTGTTGCACCTGATACATGCCTGATGCTCAGTAAACATTTGTTGTTTTATTTAGAAACCGAGGATATGAGTACCTCACCTCTTTTCTGTGTACTCTAGTTTTGTTTTGTTTTGTTTAATTTTTGAATTATATTTTGGATCAAAAGAATCTTATTTCTGGATAGGAACTTTTTATGTTATAGCATCCTAGACATCATTTTACAAGTTTTTAGATAGTGTTTATTTAATCAGTTTTAAATTGGCAGTGATGAGTTCTTGGACATTCAGAAGTGGGCAGTGATAGGCTCTTGGACATTCAGAGGTGAGGTCTGAAGTACAGAAAAGAGTTAAACTAGAAACCTGTAATACCTGTTCAACCTGTGCTTTAACCAAGACTGGGAAGTTTCTCTGTAGGATTCACTTGGGGGAACTTCCTACACTTAGTAGTTTGTACTGTCATTTATGCTCTAAAACCTCTCTATTTTGGTCATACTATTCAAATGGCCAGACCCCTTTGGGGGTACAGTTTCATCATAGTTATACAGTGAGCAGTTTTGAAAAAGGTTCACAAAAGGGAAGGTACAGTACATCATCACTTAATGTTGTCGGTAGGTTCTTAGAAACTTAAAAGGACATTCAGCAAGTCCTTGAACCTTGTTTTCCTCCTTGTCATTTTGTGACAAGGTAGATTTAAAAAGTGATTTTATTGTACTTCATTTCATTTTATAGATGGCAACTGAGGCAAAAAGAAGGCAGTCACTGCCCAAGGTCAGACCGGCAGTAAGTGGTAGAGTTAGGATCTGGCTCCCAGTCCCTGTTCTTCAGCTACATTATGCTGCCTCTCATAATGTTCTTTTTTTCAATAAACTGTGTGTGGGCTTCTAAAATAGTAACAGTTCTTTATATAAAAGGGGGAAAAAAAGTCTTAAATTAGAGCAGGGTTGAAGACAGTTCAGCTTAAACTTAACACTTGACTGAATTTTATCTGACTTATTCCATGTAATATTGACCTCATCGAAACATATTGTAGTTATTGAAGTGTGTCGTGGTTCTAAATATCTTGCATCTAATGTTACCTAACAATATGGCAAAAGGTAACAGTGTTACCTCATTATCTCTGCTTTTGCCTCTTTTTATTTGAGTGTCTGTGGCTCTCTTTTCCTGTAAGTTCTGTGTGCCGTACTCATCTTTCACACGTTATTGATTATCATGCCTGAGTGATCTGCCACATCCCAAATTTGTCCTTTCATACCTTACCTGACTAGTGGCTGTGATCCAGGAACTTTTCTCCCTGGCATCTATGCAAAGATCAGTGGCTGCCAGCTCTAAGTTCCAGATCATGATTTCTCTACTCTCTGCAATTTACTGGTTAAGCATCAACTTTCCATGTTTGTAACTATAATAATGTAGATAATGATAAACTGAACTTTAAAGACCGTATGTATTTCTCTTTTCCCCCCTTCTCTTTGAAAGTAGTACTGACCATGGCAGCATGAATTTATTTTTTCCTATGTGAATCCTCTGACCTTTGATTTGTCAATCTTTGTGACTCCTGTTAATGTATAGTCCACCTTATATTTGTTTAAATTAAGTTGTCAAATTTTCCAAATTAGCCATTGGTTTTAAAACTACTAAGTATTATCTTTCTGCTACCAAAAACATAAAAAATTAAAGAAGTCACTAAGCATATATTCATCGAGACAGATGATAACTACTCCCTGTAGACTTAACACTTCATTAGCAAACTAATACTCTTCACACACCCATGCCCCACCTTTCCCACCTCATTATTTACCTGTTGTGTCTGTTAAGGATTGTTTGCCTTTTTGCAATCCATACTTTGTATAGATAAGTGATGAAAGCAATCTCCAGAGTAACCTTGGAGCAGTAATCTGATCTCAGATTGTTCTGGGAGCTAAGAAGGATAGAGCCAGAGAGCTAAAAAGAATGTCAGTTTCAAAAGGGATACTGAACATAGCCTACTTCTATGATATATAAAAGTGACATCAGATGCAATTGCTTATTTGATTTAGGAACCTATGCAGAAAGAAGCCTTGATTGTAATGTTGGCATCATGCTTGCTAACAGCACTCTGCAAGTCTTCTGAGGCTTAATTTTTTTTTTTTTCTTCGGAAGCATGGTTGTGGACAGAGCTGGGATAATTTTGTGTGTGTGTGATTCTTAGGCTGACAGCTTTCAGGTTTTGAAATCCTATCTCTTCCCTATTGGTTTGACCTGTGTTATCCGCATATTTTTCATCTCATTTATTTCATTAATTTCATTCACTCTACCCAAAGATGATTATTTGGCCTCTACTTTGCACTAGGTGGTGTGTTCTTTCCTGGGCTTTCTTGTTGTGAGTGAACATAGACATGGTCGTTGTACTTATGGAGTCTTCATTTTAGTGGGACAGGTAGTCATTAAACGGCTGTCATATAAATAAATGTAAAATCACAACTATGATAAGCTTGGTGAAGGAGAAGAATGCAGTGTCATAAGATGTCTGCAGGAAGTTGACTACATTGAGATCCAGAGGATAAACAGGAATTATGTAGGCAAAAAAGGAAAGATGGGTCATTCCAAGCATACAATAGTTTGCCAAAAATCCTCTGGAGGGAGGAAGCAGGGTAGGCTTGAGGAACTCAAATGTGTGTCTGCAGTGCATAGGACTGAGAAGTCTGGGCAGGTTGAGGCAAGTGGTACGGGGTCATACCAAGCAGGACCATGAAGACGGCCATGTTAAAGATTTTCTTTCATGTTTATCATAAGAGCAGAAGGTTGCCCAGGATCATACTTCTGTTTTGGAAAGCTCACCCTGTGAGAAGAGATTAGAAGCCTGAGTGGATATAGGAAAGTCAGTTAGGACGTTCTTACAAATATCATTTAAATCAATTTTCAGTTAGAAATTGGTGCTCAGATTTCACCATCTTTGTGCTTTGTATTTGGGTTTTGCATGGTGGAAGCTCATCTTTCTGTTTGCCTTGCAAAGAACCATGAAATCTACTTGGAAGTAAGTGAAGGTAAAAGTTACCTGAGACCCCTGCTGTCTTGCCCCCGGTCTCAGATGATCCACTGTCATTCTTCAAGAATAAGCTTAGGTGAATTGAGGTTACATGTGCTATCTTGGTTTCTGATTATTTTGGGGCTTTCTCTTCTGTTAGATATGGTGGTAGTGGTGGTAGCAGCAGCAACAGCAGAAGTGGTCATTGTAGTCGTAGTAGCAGATGCACACTTGCGTCAGACACCATCCTGGGTACTCTACATAGATACATTCATTGATTTCTCATACAGTCTTATGATCTGTTGAAACTTTTATTTCCTCTACTTAAGATGAGGATGAAACCTAGAGAGATTTATGAAATTGCGGAGTGGCCAGGCATGGTGGCTCATGCCTGTACTCCCAGCACTTTGGGAGGCTAAGGTGGGTGGATCACTTGAGGCAAGGAGTTGGAGACCAGCCTGGCTAACATGACGAAACTCCATCTTTACTAAAAATACAAAAAAGTTAGCCAGGCATGGTGGCACACACGTGTAATCCCAGCTACTCGGGAGCGTGAGCCATGAGAATCGTTTGAACCCGGGAGGTGGAAGTTGCAGTGATCAGATATCGCACCACTGCACTACAGCCTGGGTGCAAGAGCGAGATCCTATCTCCAAAAAAGAAAGAAAGAGAGAAAGAGAGAAAGAGAGAGAGAGAGAGGGAGGGAGGGAGGGAAGAAGGAAGGGAGGGAGGGA
>NW_012112030.1:15086405-15248452 GCF_000951035.1 Colobus angolensis palliatus
AAAGCACAGGTTGAACTCAGACAGTTTACTTCTACTATAAAAGCCTGTAACCATTCCTATAAGTGGTGAAAGGTTGAAAATGGTTAGAGAGTTTAGATAGAACCCAAGGTCAACGCTGCATAATAAGTCACAGAGGCAGGATTCTAGCCCAAGACTCCTGAGCCCAGGCTGTATTTCTAGGTGAATTATAGATATCAAGAGAATAATTTACTTTAGTTAAAGAAGGTCGAGTTGCAAATGTCTACAACTGACTTACTTTACAGAGTGTTAGCCCATTTTCTAGACATTACTTTGCATAACCAAGATCACATTTTATATGTAACCTTGAAATCATAATATTCCATTTTAGAGTTACACTGTAATTGACTAAACTTCCTTTAATTTTACATAAGAAAATATTGTATGTTATGAGAGTAATTATTAGAGCGTGTGGTGCTTACCCACCAGAATGGCTACAACAAAGAAGACAGAAAATACGAACTGTTAACAAGGATGTAGAGCAGCTAGAGTTCTCATACATTGCTAGTAGAAGTGGAAATTGGTACTAGCACTTTGAGATACTGTTTGGTAGTATCTCCTAAAACTGAACATGTGTGTATATATATATATCCTATGACTCAGTAATTCCTCTCTCAAGTAAGTACCTAACAGAAATACATATTTTTATTTACCGAAAGACATGTACAAGACTGTTCATGGTAGTTATATTAATAATAGGAAAACAATTGGAAACTACCCAAATTCCTGTAAGTAGTAGATAAATTGTAGTATATTCACACAATGAAATACTTTTTAACAGTGAGAAATAAACAATCTACAACTGCATTTAACAGTATGGGTAAGTATCATAAACAGGTTTTGATGCGTATATCTTCACATCTTTTAAGATATTTTTATACACTTACAGATTTCTTTAAAAAGTAGAACTGCTTCCTGGTGCGTGCCTGTAGTCCCAGCTACTTGGGAGGCTGAGGCAGGAGAATTGATTAAACCCAGGAGGCGGAGGTTACAGTGAGCCGAGATCGCGCCCCTGCACTCTAGCCTGGCGACAGAGCGAGACTCCATCTCAAAAAAACAAAAAAAGTAAAACTGCTGTTATCCTACTATATTATATTAGTTAGGGTAGGCCAAGTTACTGAATATAAGCCCAATATGTAATGGCAGAAACACAACAGAAGTTTATTTTTCACTCATGTAGCAGTCCAGGATAGATATTCCAGGCTGGGCCTAGATTGAAGAGCTGTTTCTATTCTATGCAGTCTTTCAGGAACTTGGGACATTATCTCCATTAGCAATCTTCAAAATGTAACTCCAAGGCCACACTTTCTGCTCATATTGTATTGCAAAGAACATAGTCACATGACCCCATCGTACTGTGTGACTATGTGAGGGGAGGGGTTGGGGTTGGAAATATAGTCTACCTGTGTGCTCAGGAAGAACATACTTTGGTAGGCAGTAGTCTTTGGCATGCCCATTATTTTTGCTGTTTTGTTATCTGTTTCTTTCTCACACATGTTAGTGCATTATGACTGTCTTTTCACATCAGTGAATATAAATCTCATTACTGTTTTTAGTGGCAGTAGATTATTTCATCGAACAGATGAGATGGAGTATAATTGAATGCGCTCATGCTGGTGGCTTGTTTGTTTGGATTTTTGTTACTAACAGTGCTGCAGTGAACATCCTTGATAAGAAAACTGCTTTTTTTAGAGTAAATTATTAGAAGTACAATTGATGAGTCAAAAGATTTGCCCATTTTTAAGGTTTTGATACATTTTCCAAATTGGTCTCCAGATAAATCTTCAGTATTCATTTTTGTTTGACATGTTAGTCAGTTTAAAAATTGATTTTAAATAAGGCATTTCATTTGTATTTTGGCTGTCATTTCTTTATTGCCATAAAAGTTTTTGTTTTGACATGGTCAGATCTTTTAACTCTTCTTTTTTTGGTTTCTGCCTTCAATGTCATATTTGGATTTACCCTTAGATTATAGAATAGCTGTTTTCCTTCTCTATGTTTGTTTTTATTTTTTATATTTAGATTTCTAGTCCCTCTGGAAATAATTTCGCATATAGAATCCAACTTTGTTTTTTGCTAAATGGTTGGTTAGTTGTCCCAGTAGCATTAGTTTTTAAAATACATATATACACCCACCCACCCACACATATATACACACACACACATATACATACACACAGAGAGAATTGTATGAACATACGTGAAATGATTCAGAACTGTTTTTATCCTTAAAATTATTGATTACAGTACAATAAGGTAGAAAGTAACAGTTACTGAGTCAGTTGAAGCAGAGAATCTAATTTGCATGAGGCTCTGTTTGGCTGCTATTTCATGTACTCTTTGTACAGTCTCACACTGAGAAGAGTATACCTGCCAGTGTGAGTGATGCTGGCTAAAGCTAAAACAGATTCTTTTAATGGAAATTGAGATCATGACAACTTCAAGGATTGTGTTTTTCTGATGTGTTGTATATCATTTTAATTTATTTAACATGTGTGACTTTTAAACTATTGAAAAATAACCAAAGTCCTTAATCCTGGCTAGACATTTTATTAACAGAAATCTCTCCTCCAGTTTCTGTAACATGCATTGAGCAAGTCTGTGTATGTGTAGCAATTGTAAGGACTGTGAAAGAAAAAGGAGCAAACGTCTTTTGCTTGCTTGCTATGCTTTGCTTCATCAGCAGTCATGCTCAGGTTTGGTGACAACAGAAAGAAAAACAAAACTTGGGTGCTGAACTGGTACCCAAGGATCCCATGGAACCCCCTTCTCTCCTCCCAGGCTTACAGTGTGTATTTGTTAAAGTTCCTTTGGTCACAAAGAAACTAAGCCCTAACTTCATCAAAGTAAGCCATTTATTAAATCAGTTATTGGAAGGATTCTTGGAGAGTTTGCAGTCTTTAAGGAATTGCTGCTCAGCTAAATTTTAGGGTAGGGCAGAGATCTGGGGCCTTGAGCAGTGAGAGCTTCGGTACTCTATAGAGTGCTGCTGTTACAAGACAGCTCTGACCATTTCTTCAGTCACATTCCAATTCCCAAGAGAGATCATCTGATTTGCTTCATGTATAGGAGGATAGTGCCATATTTAGTAAATTGAATCATATTATTTGCTAGTTTTGGACTGTTTTTGACCCCACAAAAACATCAATTTCTCATGCTTCAACCTAATAGCATAGGCATAGTTTGTTGGGACCCTGATACGAGTCATGCAGTGAGTTAAGAGAATTGAGAGATGGTAAACCTCCCCAGTTCATGTCTAGTACATGTTTCTTTGATCCTCTCGACTCTACAGTTTTCTCATATGCCTTTACATTTTGCTACACCACCCCCCCCAGAAACCCCCAACCCAACCCTGGATCAGACTTCCTATCCAGGGAAGCTAAATGCTGCTGGGGAAAGTGACACACCACTTGATATTTCCCTCTTCTACTTGTCACTGGATGGCTGGAGGTTTTTGTAGTTCCCTCAGCCTTCCATAAGGCACCTCTGGTAGTATGTGAATCAGTCTAGTTTCTGTCGGTTGATAATTCCATATTTAATCACAGGCTGCGTTACTGTTCTAGTCTGAAAGTATGATATATATATATATCGGTTAGTGGAGAGACTAAAACTACTTCATACTGGTTGAGAGCTTCTTTTCGTTCCTATCCCCATCCTGTCCCCAGAAGGAGTTCTTGATTACTTTCAAAACATAGATTTCAAGTCATAAAGCCATGGGTTTTAAATAGAGATAAACTTCAGCTTGTTTTAAGATCTAAGCTATTCTTAGATGATCAGAAGGAACCACCTTCTGGCTGCCATTTTGCTGTATTTCTTTTGAGGTTTTCTCTTTGGTGGACTTTACAGTTTTTGAGATTCTATTGAAATTCTGTATTTGGATTCAGTTGGTGGAATAAATATAATAGACTATAAATATGCTATAAATAGGCTGTTCTAATACACAATAAAGCTTCAGAGTTTGTATAACCAAAGTGAATTATATCTTATTTATGCTACAGATGAAACAAATCATTCGTGGCCAGTATATTTGTGGAAACCACAAGACCCCAAGTTGAAGGCAGTTTATTGCAGTGATTTTAAACAAACAGACAGACAAACAAACAAACAAAAACCAACTCTAGCAGTTACTTGGGAGTAGGAGAAATAAATTTGATACAATTAATAGTATTTTTGCCTGTGTTTGAATATTAAATTCACTTAACATTCTGCACCTTCCCATGCATTCCCCCCTCCCATATATACACCTGCAACACATGTATACATTCTGATTTTCGTAATACTTTACTACAAATAATAACAGTAATAAGAAAGGGCCCTTCAGGCCGGGCGTGGTGGCTCACGCCTGTAATCCCAGCACTTTGGGAGGCTGAGGCAGGCGGATCACCTGAGGTCGGGAGTTCGAGACCAGCCTGACCAACATGGAGAAACCCCGTCTCTACTGAAAATACAAAATTAGCCAGGTGTGGTGGTGTAGGCCTGTAATCCCAGCTACTCAGGAGGCTGAGGCAAGAGAATTGCTTGAACCTGGGAGGCAGAGGTTGTGGTGAGCCGAGATCGCGCCATTGCACTCCAGCCTGAGTGACAAGAGTGAAACTCTGTCTCAAAAAAAAGAAAGGGCTCTTCAAATGAGTGTAGTAGTAATGGATAATACTGAATTATAAGATTCCTTCTAAGAATGTGTTATAGTGGAAACACAGTAAAAGGTAAATGAATAATGGTGAAATAATGAGTCAATATGCTAGAGGTAACTGGGTGAAGTGAAAAGAACTGGGCATTGGAATCAGCCAGGCTTAGCTTTGAATTCCAGCCCTCTTGGAGTTTCTGTCTATTTTTCTGTAAAGTGAGCTTAATCAGCTGCCATACAGAATTAGTGATACTCTTTAAGCTACTGGCATATGATGGATATTCAAATAATTTCTCAAAGAAAACAAATTACTGATTTATTTTATTCTGTTTGTAGTCCTAGAAAACAAGTGGCGTATTTTCCTTATTTTTACCCTTAAAGAAAAATGGAAAAATCAGCAGTTGGCTTAGCAGCTTTACTAATATTATAGTTAGTGTAGACCCAGGTGGCTAACTTAAGAAATAATGTTGAATTTTAATCCTTGAATTTAAGTAAAGGTCTGTTAATTGCTATTTAAAGGTTATCAAGTTAAAAAAAAAAAAAAAGTTGTAAACTAAAGCCAACATGAATCAATTAGGTTAGTGTTGCTTGCCTAGGTGGCTTCTGCTGACAGTGAAAGGAGTCTGAGCCCTTTCTCCCTGCCTAGTACTGGCAGAGCCTCCAGCATCTTCTGCTCTTCACTTCTAGGACAGTGCTAAGTTGGCTCTGCCCACCAGAGGTAGGCTTGTTTCTAACATTGCCTCCTGACACACTGATTGAAAGATCCACCAGTGATTTAATACCGTCTTGTCTATGAGAACAAGCTGCCACCTTAAATGCACACATTGAATCTAAAATGAGCCAAATTTCATACACATTTAAAATGTTAAACAAAATACATATATTCAGGAAATATGTGATTGGAAGAACCCATACAAGTCTTTTTAGACCTTGTATGTGTTGATTCAATTAAGGTCTTCCTAACCGTTGTCTTCCTTCTTTATCCTGCAAACCATCAGTGGCTTCTGGGAAATGGCTTGGGTCAAAACCAGGTCAAGATTTAATTGGGCCACAGTCTCTTAGACTTGGATTGAGCATCTTTCTGGGCCATTACCGATAACCTGCAGTTCTTTCTCATCTACTTTGTGTAACTTTTCTCCAATGTTTTTTTGTAAACTGTTTCTATCCTTTTCTTCTCATTCCCAACTAAATGGTGTGCACTAAGAAATGAATGTTAATCACTATCTGTAGAGAAAAGGCAATATATAAGAGAAACAAATTTGTATTTAGTCAGTACTTAATATCTGTTGTTAATTATGTGTAGTCTAACTGTCCTAGAGCTGCCTGGTAACCTCTAGCACTGAGTTAACCATTTTTAGGAATCAGCCTACATATAAACCAGGAAATAAGGTATTAAACCAGATCGGGTAGAAACCCCAATCCCAGTATCAGGAAATGCTTCTCTTACCTATTTTCATTCGTTGATAAAATCAAAATGTCTGGCCTTTGCTGTATGACTAAAAATATGTGGATGACTTCTATGGAATGTTTTTTTTTTTCTTTGAGTTAAAAAACCTTGTACAGTAACTATACTTGAGTATTGACATTTCTGCAGATATTTTGTATATAAATAATAAGAATTGAAAGTGTAGGAATGGGTGACGTGAAAACTTTTAATTGTATGAGGGAGACTTGTGAGTGTAACAATTCAGAAGACTTTTTTTTTTTTTTTTTTTTTTTTTTGACAGAGTCTCCCTCTGTTGCCCAGGCTGGAGTGCAGTGGTGCCATTTCTACTCCTGCAACCTCCGCCTCCTGGGTTTAAGCAATACTCCTGCATCCAGAGTAACTGGGATTACAGGTGCCTGCCACCATGCCCAACTAATTTTTGTATTTTTAGTAGAGACGAGGTTTCACCATGTTGACCAGGATAGCCTTGACCTCTTGACCTCGTGATCCCCCTACCTCAGCCTCCCAAAGTGCTGGGATTACAGGCATGAACCACTGTGCCCAGCCCCTCTAATAATTTTATAATTAACTGACTTATCATTCTTCATTTCTGGAGATGACATACTTTTTTGAAACTTGCTGTCTTTTCTTACATACTTTGGTTCAAAGTAAGCATCCCACCTGGCTGAGAGGGCAGGGTAGTTGAATTACTTGAGAGGATGACTTTGCCACAGCCCTTACATTTATTAAACTACAGTTGTAAAACTCTTGTTTATAGTGGTAATCTGTTACCATTGTGTCTTTTGGTGTTTGACTAATAAGACAATTGCAAGAAGTTTATAAAATCTTTAATCAAGTGAAAACTTTTCTGCAGTTTGGTATGTAAAATGAGAATAGTAATTAATTGTGATAGAGATATTTCTCCTTGCTTTTTCCTGTCCCTTACTTCAGAGAAAAACCCCAGACACCTTGACTTGACTTATAGAGGGGCATCTAGAGAGAGACTACTTTATTAATAGCTTGAGGATTGTGATGTCCAGTTATTCCTGAAAAGACTGTGATTGTTAAGAAGAAATCAATTGAGAGAGGGAGTGAGCATTTACATTCTGTGACAAGACTTTGATGAAAGGACTGAGGAGGATGAAGATAATTCGTTTCTTCATCTGCCTCTGGGAAGATTTTAATGTTTCTTTTAATATAAAAATGAAGAGACACTCATACCCTGTAAAAAATAGCTACCTGTAAATATAGATTTACCAAGCTTAAGAAAGCTTGATTTAGCTATTCTAAAATTTATGTGAATTTATTTATATTGATATACAATTTTAATTTTTTTTTTTTTGAGATGGATTTTGCTTTGTTGCCCAGGCTGGGGTGCAGTGGCAGTACTTCGGCAGAGACGGGGATTTTACCATATTGGCCAGGCTGGTCTTGAACTCCTGACCCCAAATAATCAGCCCACCTTAGCCTCCCAGAATGCTGGAATTACAAGCATGAGCCACCATGCCTGGCCCTTTAAAATATTTTAAAATTCTTACAATTTTTAAAAATTCTTGACTCTTGCAATAACGATTAGCTTAAAACACAAACACATTGCACAACTACACAAAAATGTTTTTTTTTTCTTTATGTCGTTATTCTATATACTTTTTTATATTAAACTTTTTGGTTACAAACTAAGGCACAAACACACACATTAGCCTAGACCTATACAGGGTCAGATCATCAGTATCACTGTATTCTACCACCACATCTTGTCCCACTGTAAGATCTTCAGGGGCAGTAACACTCATGGAGCTGTCATCTCTTGTGATAACAATGCTTTGCTTCCAGAATACCTGTGTAAGAACCTGCCTGAGGCTGTTTACAGTTAACATTTTTTTATAAGTAGAAGGAGTACACTCTAAAATAACAATAAAAAGAAAAGTTTCGTAAATACATAAGTCATTAACAGTCATTTATCATTACCCAGTATTAGGTACTATACATAATTGTATGTGTTATACTTTTATATGATTGGCAGCACAGGAGGTTTGTTTACATCAGCATCACTACAAACAGCTGAGTAATGCATTGTGGTATGATATTATGGTGGCTACAACTTAACTAGGTGATAGGAATTTTTCCGCCCCATTATAATCTTAGGGGACTACTGTTAATCTATGCTGTCTGTTGTTGACCAAAATGTCATTATGTGGTTCATGACTATATTTGCAGATCATATATCTGGCAAAGAAATCATATCCAAATAACATAAAGAACTCTCAAAACTCACCAGTAAGAAAACAAACAACCCAGGGGGCTCCAAAGATTTGAGCAGTCTCTTCACCAAGAAGATATACAGATTTCTAATACATACTTGAAAATCTGCTCAACATTGGTAGTCATTAGGGAAGTGCAAATTAAAATCACAGTTATGTACATTGCATACCTGTTAGAATGGTTCAAAACAAAACAATGGAGACAGCTGTTTGCTTGATTAAGTGCTTATCATTTACCAGGCACAGTTCCCTTGTATATACTAACTCATTTGATCTTTGCAGTAACCCTTAAGATAGCACCATCATTATTCTTATTTTCAGATGATACACCTGAAGCACAGATAAATCAAATTGGCTATAGTCACATGGCTAGAAAATGACAAAGCCAGGAAAACATCACAGAATTTCATGAACACTGTATTTATTACTCTGCCATATTCAGGGTGTCCTGTGCCTTTGAGGTGTTAAAGTAGTGGTGGTGATCATTCTCCTTGTGTCTCAGGTATGTTTTGCACCTAATCGGTAGAATGGGAAAAAGGGTTTTTTTTAAAGAAAATTGCTACTGATTTCCCTTTCTTGTATGCCTATACCCATATACATAAAATTTTGCCATCTGTTTATGAAAAAGGATAGCTTTAATTTCTTTTTGTTGCCAGTTTTTCAATCTCTGCCCATCAGAATAGTAAAGAAAGGATTCTCCAAAAAAACGTGCCCCGTTCTTGGAGCCAGACACAGTTGAGGGTGGGGATGAAACCAATGCTAGCTGGGAGCAGTGCTTCCCCTCCCGCCCCCCGCCTTACAGTAATGGCATGGTATTAATACTTTTTATTAGCAGTAAGACCTCAAAGATTCTCAAATCACTCACCATTTGAAGCTGTCCCCTTTGGCTCCAGGGAACATGACGAAGAGAAGGAATACTGCCTAGGGGACAGCTTGAGGTATCATGTTTGATTTCTTGTAATTAACTTTATCATTTAAAAAGGCATCATGTGTTTTTATACTTTAAGGATTTGAATTTGGCCAGGTCTCATGGGGATGATAGTGGTCTAGATATCTAGTTCATGATAGTAATGATAAAAAATTAGGCGCCACCATCAAAAATCAAACATTAGGTTTTAAGTATTAGAATTAGGAGGTTTTTACCTTTCAGGTCTCATAGACTGAAGCTACTGTTGCTATAGCAATGATTTTCCACCTACATATAATTTGTGTTTGAGACCATTTTTTCTTAAACACATTTTTAAAACTATAAAATGAATAAGCGTAGGCATCATAGCACAGAAATAATTCTTCAGATGGGAGAAAAGTGATTTGTTTTTAATAATATCATGAATAGAACCATGAAAACCCAACTACAAATCTAATTTTAAGATATATCTCATTTAATACAACGATTGAAAAATTGAAACAGTGTAAATGCATGTAAGGGGCATGGTATCATTCTGGCAACAAGGAGCTTTTATTAGTAGTGGATTCTTAAATAGGTTTCGGTTTTTGTTGTTGTTCCTGCTAAACTGCTCTTAAAATGGTTGTCAGAAAATCACACTGGAGGTGGTAAGTTAATTCTTTGAATATATTCAGTATATATGTATATCTCCCCAAGTTTTTAATATTCTGAGGGCTTAAAACAGCAAACATGGGTAGTATCATGTTGCTAATCTTGTTGTAATATGATTTGAGTTTTATTTTTAACATATATTTAAATGTTATTATATTATTATTTATTTTTTACTTCATAATAATCAATTATTTCATTTTGTCCTATAGGTGTTTCATGCTCTAAGAAAAACATTGCGAGCTCTTAGAGTCCTGGGATTTATACTTGGAAGCAGGTTTAGGGACCTTTCTGCCCAACTTTTTCATTTTATTGACTGAGGAGCTGATACTTTGAGGGGTAAGGTGACACCTAGGTTATTCAGCTTATTGTAGCACAGCTGAGACCAGAATTAGATTTACCCTAGGCCTTTTATTGTTTGCATGATGCGGTGTCTTTGTTAGCCTCTTCCATACTAGAGGGCCACTAGGTTGTATTTTTATCTATACAATAGATTTATGTATGTAAACATAAATCTCCATGCAGTCATCTCTGTTGGATTTAGATGAATAAGTTCAAGAATCTAAACAAGCAATTCATACAACACAGGGAAACTATAGCCAGTCTTCAAAACTGTTTTGTAGTGAGAGAAATTTTATCTGCGTATGTATGTAGCATTTTAAAACAGTTGATTCCCATTAAGAAAATAATGAGCAAGCTAATATGAAATGTGAATAAAAAATGGAAACAGTGAAAGTCAGACAAAAAGAAACATAAATGGCCAATTTTTTAGAAGCCAACTGGAATGAGATATCTTATTCCTCTATCAAATTGGCAAAGATTTCAGTGTGGGAATATCCCTGTATTAGTGAAGGCAGAGGGAAATAGTTAACTCTCTTTTACTACTAGTCGGAGTGTAAACTGTGAAAATAGTCAAATATGAAATGCTCATTCGTCAGTTCTATACCTGCAGATTTATCCTTCAAATTTAATAGTACAGTGTGGATATTAGGTTGAACTTTCATATTGTTTATAAGGATGGCCATTGAAATGTTGTTTATACACACAACACATACAAAATAGCAAAAATAGAAATTAACCAGACTTTTTTCAGTAGCAAACTAGTTTTATAAATTATGAAACAGTAGAATATATGTAGCAATAGATTTGTATGTGTTAACATCTAATATTAAGAGGAAAAAAGCAAGTTTTAAAGCATGTTATATACTAATAAAATTTTCATTTATTTATGCTCTTCTATTTAAAAATTCTGGTAGAACAGAAAAGAAAATGTTAGCAATAATTACTTCCATGTTTTATTGGGTTTTGATGTGGATGAAGCAGAAGAGACTTTCTTTTACATTTTAAATCCTTTGTAGTTTGTGGGGAAAAAATTATACGTGTGCACTATACACATGTGTTAATTTTGTTAAGAAAATTTGAAACAGTAAAGTGTATATACGTTGCTAAAACTCTTTTGCTTAGTAACTGTGACTGAGGAAATCTTTCCCTTATTTTGAAATAATTTTGAAAGTTCTTGATTTCTTTATAATTTAATTTCTCTTAAAGAAAACAAACATATTTATTACCAAGAGATTCAATTAAAGTATAGTGGGAGTCAACCAACAAAGTTTCACAATCAGTAGGATTCTGCCCAGGTTGTACCCCACACCTCAGTATTCATTCAGAAAGATAGGTTTGCCTAAGAAATATATATTAAAAGCCAGAAGGTAATCCCTTTTGAATTTTGTAATTCTTCTTCTGGGTCTAGATGTTAAAAATATTAAATAAAAAATCTTCAAAATAGTGGGAAGTGAATTTAATACAAACGTCTAACAATTGACTTATTTTATTCAACCATGAGATAACAAGATAGAATGTTACATAGCTTTGGAGGGAGTTCTCCAGACTCTGTCTTCTTTCTCTATTATTTGAAATAAACAAGAAAGTAGATAAATAATTTTTCTTTTTTTTTTTTTTTTTTTAAAATTATATGCCCAGGTTGGAGTGCAGTGCTGTTCACAGGCACAATCCCTCTACTGATCAGATCAGCACAGGAGTTTTGACCTCCTCTGTTTCCAGCCTGGGCCAGTTCACCACTCCTTAAGCAGTCTGGTGGTCTCCCGCTCCCAGGAGTTCAGCATGTTGGTGCTGAACTTAGTATGGATACGCTATCAGCGTAGCATGCTGCAGCCCAGAATTTTTTAACTCAAGCAGTCCTCCAGCTTCAGCTTCCTAAGTAGCTTGCACTATAGGCATGAGCCACCATGCCTGGTACCCTTTCTCTTCATTAATAGAGAAGACTCGCAAGCGTTGTAAAGGTATTAAGTCTTGTACCAAACTGAAGTGTTCTCATTGATGTAAGCTTAGTATAGGAAAGAAAACTGAAGAGGAAATCACCTTCTTATTTTGAGACATAGGGCATTTTTTAAACTATATATTTACTTAAATTGACAAATAATAATTGTATATATTTATCATATGCTACATGATGTTTTGAAATGTGTATACTCTATGGAATGGCCAGATCAAGCTAATTAGCATATGCATTACCCCACATATTTATCTTTTTCTTTTTCTTTTTTCTTTTTTGAGACAGAGTCTCACTCTGTCATCAGGGTGGAGTGCAGTGGCAACATCTCAGCTCACTGGAACCTCCAACTCCCTGGGTCAAGCAATTCTCCTGCCTCAGCCTCCCGAGTAGCTGGGATTACAGGCATGCACCACCGCACCCAGCTAATTTTTGTATTTTTAGTGGAGACGAGGTTTCACCATGTTGGCCAGGATGGTCTTGATCTCCTGTCTTTGTGATCCGCCTACCTCGGCCTCCCAAAATGCTGGATGGGATTACAGACACGAGCCACCATGCAGGGTACACATATTTATCTTTTGTTTTTGTGGTAAGAACACCTAAAATCTCTCTTAGCAGTTTTCAAGAATAAAATACATTGTTATTTATGTAGCTTTTAAAAATATTGAACATAGAGATATGTTAATTAATGATATGTTAAACAAAAATACAATACAAAATATTACTAGTGATTACAATTATTCTTTTTGAGTGCATATGACTACCAGACACGTGTGGTAGAAACCAGATATCATGTATTATCTGTAATCCTCATAACAAAACCTATAAGGAAGATGATATTTCATTTGATAAGGAAACTAAGGGCGAGGGAGGCCAAGCAGTTGTTACGTAGACGAGCTTCATTTTAAAAGCATCAAAGCCCTTGGATCAGTTCCCACTGCAACACATCTGATACACCCACAGTACCACGTTGTCCCTCGGAAAGAAGTTTTGTGCTCTTCTTTTGGTAATATTGCTTAAATGATCATAGTAATTTTAAAGCACACCAAGAGTGGACCTGGAGCCTGTTTGAACTACGGCATGCCCAAGTAGTGGTTTCCTTTATACCTCATTACCAGTTTATAGTTGAGGATAATCAAACCTGTGCTATGTATTTATTTACTTTGATAAGCTATAATTTATAGGTGCATTTTTAATTCTAGGGATCAGTAAGAGGTGATTTCCCTACTCAAAAATACTTGATTTGGCTTTCTAGTGGTAGAAATCTTTTCTCCCATTATTACTTTTCTGTGATGTAGCCAGTGCTGATGATCAGCTTCTGAGTGACTAATTGGACACCTGTGTGAGTTCACTGTGGAAATGTAAGCTCTGGCTTTGAAATTTAGCATACCGTTCCTTATGGCAGTTGAGGCTGTGATGTTAGCATCATCATCATCATTCTCCTGCACACAGCTTCCACAGCTCCTGGTGTGCCGTGAGTAGGTTTCTGGAACCATTGAGCACTCACGCCCACCCACCTTTCAGAAATCTCCTTGGTCTGTTATTCCAGTGTGCTGCCCAAGTATTGTCATTTCCTTTGTGTGCTGTGACATGAAAAAAATTGAGGATGCATTCACTGGTAGCAAGCCACATATTTATAAATGAGTACGACACAGAAATTGGTTTGATTTTTCTCTTGTACATTACATTTTGTTCAGAATTCATTATTCCGTAGGTAAATGCAGGAGAGATAGCTGAAACATCAAACTGATCCCATCATTAAAGACTGTAGCATATTCTGGGATTATGCCAGCATAATTTTGTAGAAAATAAAAGAAGTCACAAGTTAGAGAGACAGGTGCAGCATTGCAGCTACACGAAGTGGAGCGTGCAGTTTTCCAAGTAGATAATTTTATTCTTGGTTTTCATGATTGAAGTAATAATGTTGATAAAATGAAATAAATTAAAATATGACGGTGTTGGGAAAATATAGAATGAAAATAGTCCGTAGCTTTTGGGAACCTGCTTACCTCTTTTTAGTGAGAGATCCAGGATTTTTCTGGTTGATGTAGATCTGTCCTGGGCAGAAAATGGCAAAACTGAGATTCAGCTCATGACTTCATTGCTTTTATTGTGTCCTTAGTCTGCCTTGCTGGGTGTTAGTTTCCTTGATCTCTACAGAGGAGTTGTGGGCTAATATGCAGTGATGTTTGTGGATTGCTTTATTTAAAACAACAACAAAAATAAAAACAAAAAACCCTCAAAACACAAAGTAGTAGAAGTAGAAATATTTATAGTGGTTGGTGGAGTGCTGTTAGATACGTTAGTCTAATTTGTTGAAACCTAGAAATCATGTATGTCCTAGTTGGTTTATTCTGCTTGGGATTAGAAACCAAATGCTTAGGGTAAAGGAGGAGAGATTTTGCATTTGTTTTATTTTAATTGCAGATACCCATTACGTCTTTTCAGAAATTCCTGAGTCATATATGATTACATTACGTTTTTATGTGAGACATTTAATTCCTTTGCACTGGGAAATTAGTTTTTTAGTTGCAGTTCTTTAAAATGTGAAATTGACTGTTTTATGTAACTATTGTTTAATACTCTTTATTATTCCATTTTTGATCCTATACATTATTGTTAGGGCCTCTGTTTAACAGTATGTATTATTTATATTGAAACAGAATAAAGAGTTGTGGCTCACTGTGATCTCAATTTTATAAATTTATGCATAAGGCTAGAGACTGGAGGGGAACCTGAAAAAACAATTGAACCAAAGAATGAAGTGTTGGCTGGGTGCGGTGGCTTACGCCTGTAATCCCAGCACTTTGGGAAGCCAAGGCAGGCAGATCACCTGAGGTCAGGAGTTTGAGACCAGCCTTACCAACATGGAGAGAAACCCCATCTTTACTAAAAAATAACAAAATTAGCCAGGCGTGGTGGCGCATACTTGTAATCTCAGCTACTTGGAAGGCTGAGGCAGGAGAATCGCTTGAACCCGGGAGGCAGAGACTGTGGTGAACCAAGAGTGCACCATTGGACTCCAGCCTGGGCAACAAGAGAGAAACTCCATCTCAGAAAAGAAAAAACTAAACAGTGAAGTGTTAGTTAAATATAAATGTTTAGAGTGTAAGTTTTTCCCTGGTATATGGGGGAGGGGTGGGTTTATTGCAGTAATTACAGGTGAGTTAATTAAGTAGCTGGAAGTTAGCCTGTTATTTGTGAGGACTCACAATAATAACCCTTTTTAGCTAAAAATTAGAGATACTGAAAAAAAATTAGAAAAATATTTTTTAAAGAGAGAGGGTCTCGCTATATTGCCCAGGCTGGACTTCAGCTCCTAGACTCAAGATCCCATCTCAGCTTCCTGAGTAGCTAGGACTTCCTGAGTAGCATGTGCCATGCACCACCACGCCTGGCTAACAGGATAAATTTATATGGAAAGACTTGTAAACAAAAGTCTTTCAGGGTCCCCTCAAAACACACACATGATTAATGGGATACTTACTTTTCATACCTTGTGTCAAGGTGCAGTATGCTTGTGATTATTTTTTAGAGCACGGAAATGCCAGAGGTAGTAAGCAAATCTCAAACTGTCAGCTTAGAGGTTTATTGTGTGTGTCTGCTCTTTGAGTCTAAAAGGGATTAACAGCTCAATATAGACTTTAAATCACCATTGGGATTTAAATTTTTACTCTGAAGGACTAGGTCATTTGACCAATAATCAAGGGTATTTTCATTCTCAAGACTGTTTTGCAGGCCCAGCAGAAAACGCCTCTATTAACCCATGAGGGGAGTCATCCTCAGAGCTGAGGCATATGAAATCTGGGGTACTTCACACAGAAAAATAATAAAAACGTAGGGGGATTTGTCTTGTGGATGAATCTGGAAAGTTCTAAATTGGCAATAAGCAGATAGGGAACAATTTTGTCAGATACTGTGGATTAATGGTATTTAAAATGCACCTTGTTATTTTTGATGCACAAATAATTTTACACCTGCAAGTATATTTTAGAAACTCACCAATATGATGACTGATTATTTGGCCAAAAAAAAATTGACAGTGATTGTTGCCGTTATATTTTTAAAGACCCATGTAATACAGTAGTGATTTAAAATATGTTGGTCATATGAGTTTTTAAAATTGAACGATTTGTTATAGAGGTAATATAAATATTTTAAAAATATGTATCTTTGAAATATATAGGTTTTTTTTTTTTTTTTTAACTGTATTCCAAAGCTGATTCCTCAGACTGTGCTTTATATTCACCTACGGCTCCTAAGAAACATGAGCCACAGCTTCAAGCCTAAGCTCACCCGAGACCCACCAAGTCAGACGGCTGTGGTGTGGAGCCTGGGGATCTATTTTTAAAGAACTCCACAGTGCACAGTCAGGGTTCAAAACCACCATTCTGAAGTTTTATATGTTGAAGTTATGGCAGATAGTTGAAAAAGCACATATATAAATCTTCTAATTATCTTGTAGTAATTGTAAAAAAAGAATCAATTTTGATTCTCTAATATAATGGAAAATATCAGATTAAAAAGAACTCTATAGTAACATTTCACTATTTACTTGAGATGACCTGAACCTAGGTATAACGAAATGGAAGACTATATAGCACATTGGATAACCACAGACCAATACTGGTATGAATTAGAATTGAATTCTGCTTAGATTGCAAAGGAACTTAAATTTAGCGCTAAGATAAGATTATTAAAGGAAAAGAATGTGATTAAATGAAGTAGAACAACAGTACCTAACATGTGTTATCTTTTAAAGTTTTTGAAATCTCTTGTTGAATGAAGCACAATAATTGTATAACATTGAAATAAAGATTCTGAAGTCTTAATATACCACTAACTCACTATAATAAAAGATGATACTGAGAAGTATTAGTGTGGCTGTATTGGTTGTTATTTTGATATTTTAAAAAGCCCTTTAGGGCCGGGTGTGGTGGCTAACGCCTGTAATCTCAGCAATTTCGGAGGCCTAGGCAGGTGGATCACTTGAGGTCAGGAGTTTGAGACCAGTCTGGCCAACATGGTGAAACTCCGTCCTTACTAAAAATACCAAAAATTAGCCGGATGTGTTTGCAGGCATCTGTAATCCCAGCTGCTCAGGAGTCTGAGACTCGGGAATTGCTTGAACCCGGGAGGCAGAGGTTGCAGTGAGCCGAGATCACGCCACTGCACTCCAGCCTGGGCAACAAACAGAGTGAGACTCTGACTCAAAAAAAAAAAAAAAAAAAGCCCTTTAGAGAACAAATTATTTATAATGTTAAGGATGTTTTTGCTGGTTGGGACAATTTGTATTCAACTACAGTTCGACTACATTCATTAGCTTCATCAGAAATAAAACTGAGGATTCTGTGTCTAGATCTGGGTGTGCTCAAAGATGATCACTGCTACGTAGTCCTTGCTCTCAAGATATTATATATTACGTAATTTACTTTCTATCTTATGGTTTAAGTAGTTATTTTTAGCAGCAAACAGTTTTTTAAGGGCAGCAAAAATTTATGTTGTTGGATTATTGTTTATTTTTACTTTTTTAAAGACCTATTTATATACCAGTTAAAGCCCAGAAAATTACTCTTGAGCAAGAGTTATTAACACGTGCTCCTAAAATTTTAAGTTTTTTGTTTGACCAGATGAGGGCACTTTTTCTTTACATTTCCAGAATTTGAGCTGTGAAGCAGATTGTTTTTTCCCATCCAAGCTATTACTTTCTTTTATTACTGCCAGTGAGACAAATACTTTTGGCATTTTTAATCTTTTGATTGTGCTGTATTCTCATAGGTTCATCCTTTCCATCAATCCTTTCCTAAAGGAAGAGCTTCAGTTTCTTGCAAAGATGTTGTATATGGGAACTTTAAAATTAATGACAAAATTTAATGGAACCAAGGTGGTTTTAAGAAAATGTCCGTGTTATTTGTAATTTTGCTTATACTTAATAATGGAAGTTGAAATGTACTTTTAACTTAATTTGAGTACTCTGACAATAGCAAGATCAAGTAGCATTGACTAGACCCTTCCCCCTTATCATATTTCTAGTACCTGCTTTATGTTGAATTAATGTTGCCTTGCATTATTGCCATCAGAATTATACAGAAGTAATGGAGAAGAAATAAAATACCAGAAACATTTTGTCTGCTGCTTGGAAATAAACAAAGAAAAAATAAGTATAAGTCCTGAACCCAACAAGTATAAGTAAAATATTAGAAATATAGCATATTTAACTTTCTTATTTGCTGTCAAATGCCAGACTGAATAGGATAAGGTTTCTAAGGTTATGTGTAATGTACTAAAACAACACAGACTGCAACTGTTTGGTGTCGGTGTGAACAGTCTGAAGAAGAAAATCAAAGACAATAATGTTTATTTTAAAGGTCCCACAAAACAAAGCTGTTGTCATTTCATCACAGATGAACAAAACAAGTTTACGTTTTTTGAGAGTTGAATTTCTGAAGAGCAATGAAACAGAGCTGGTTGCTAATTAAAGTTTAAAAACCACTAGTGAAAATAAACACCAAAACATGATTGACTTAAAGGAGATTAAAAGGAGAGTGGGGGAAACAGCAAGGATGAATTCAATGTGCAAGTTTGTTTAAAATTATATACAACTTGAGTCATGAGAAGGAGATATTATTGTATTTTACATAGATAGATAGATAGACAGACAGACAGATGAGTATAAATAGTATCTCCCTAGTATAGATTAAAGAAAGTTGTTATCATTATCAGCTGACTCTGGAAAGAGGTGTCAGCTCAGTGAAGCCAGCAAACTGTAGTTTCCTCTATGAGTTCCAGAGAGCCACTCTTACCATATATTCTCTCTCATGAGCACCAACTGTGCTTTAGGTCCTTTTCCTACATGTTCACTTATTATCAGCAACCCTGTGGGATAATTATTAGTTATTATCATTTTACAGGTGAGAAAATTTAGAGTATTAAGTAATATGTTGAGCGTCACAGAAACTGATGATGAGTTTCTCAAACCAAAATTCAGATTGTAATGACACTTTAATGTTAAGAGGCATGTCACGGAGAAGCAAGTGGTTTGGGTTTCAGTGACTGAGTTAGTTGTTCTCAGTCTGCTCTGCCCCAAAAGGCCATCTCTTGGTGTTTCAAGGGACAGCAGCTGGGACAATTGATACTTACAAGGAAACATTTTTTTTTTTTCTTCTTTTTTTATTTTTTATCTTTTGAGAGGAGCCTTGCCCAGGCTGGAGTGTAGTAGCACGATCTTGGCTCACCGCAACCTCTGCCTGCCAGGTTCAAACGATTCTCCTGCCTCAGCCTCCCAAGTAGCTGGAACTACAGGTGTTCACCACCACGCCCAGCTAATTTTTGTATTTTTTTGTAGAGACAGGGTTTCACCATGTTGGCCAGGCTGGTCTCGGACTCCTGACCTCAGGTGATCCACCCGCCTTGGCCTCCCAAAGTGCTGGGATTACAGGCATGAGCCTATAAAGGTCCCACAAAACAAAGCTGTTGTCATTTCATCACAGATGAACAAAACAAGTTTACAGTGCCTGGTCTTATAAGGAAAAATTTGTTAAGGCCTCTACAGAAACCACATCGGGTGCCTATGGATGGACTGTTGTTTTTAGTCCTTTGGAGGAACAGAGTTTCCTAGTGTTTAGTATCTACCATTATTATTTAAAAAGTAATTTAAAAAACCCTCAGGGAATGGCTATGAAAAAGATAAGAAGAAGGTAGTGATTTTCAAATTTTCATTCTATTCCCTGACTTTTTGCTTTATAAATTTTGATTGCAGTCTTGTTGCCTAGACCTTATTTACCAAGTCACAGTCTATTTGAATAGTAAACCTCCAAAAATCTGGTTTTTTGGCTGACAGATCTTTCATAAAAATGAATCCCTCTTCCTCTTTCTCATTAAACATTTGCTGGGTACTTTTTATGTCCTGGCTCTTTGTACTGGGCATGTAGGATGTACATGTGAGATACAGCTATGCCCTTGCTAGTGAGTTTATATTCTAGTGTAAGAGCTCAGTAAGTAAGCCAGTCATCACAATGAAATGGGATAAGTACTATGCCAGTGATAGGGTGCTGTGAAAGCATACCCCCATCTTGTGAGGAGGGAGGGGAAGGAAGTCTTTATGGAAGACAGAATGTCTGAATGATCAGATTATTTCACAGGTAGATTGAGAGGTAGGAAAGGCTGATTTTGTTGAAAAGAGTAAGTGATGTTTGTTTTGAATATTTTGAGTGTGGCTGTAGGTTTTGAGATCTACATTTGGTTTTTAAAAAGGTGGGAATGGAATTTTTCAAAGAATTTTTAGCTTGGAAATGACGATTTGAGAGTTATTTGAATAGAAGTGATAAGACAGAAAAAGAGGAGAGGACACTGGGGGATACCTATAAAACTCAGAGAGGTGGAACTCCACTAATGCAGGTCCTGGAAGTCACAGTCAGAAGACAAAACAGTACTTCAAGAAGTGATTGTTAGGTCGTCAGTGGAGACAAATGCAGTGCTTACAAGTTGAGGAGGCAGAGTAAGATACTGCATTTGATTAAGGTATCAGTTACTTAAATGTGAGCAATATAGTGCAGTGTTAGACTTAAATCGACATTTTAGAAATGTGCTTATTCTTCTTTATACTTTTGTTTTTTTTTTAACATTGGTTCTTAACTTTGGAGAGGAGATTCATGGACCTCTTTGAAACTGTGATACAGAGATGGCATACATTTCTTTTGTGCCCTGTCCATCTTCTGTTTCTTCTGAGAATCTAACTCACATTTACCTTGGAGAAAAACTCCTTATTCAGTACTTGTACTGAATACTCAGGTCTGGTCATTATTTGTTCCATGCCTCCTGATCCTAGTCATTGACCAGGGGTGTGCACATTATGTAAGCTGGACCAGTAAGACTAGATCCTGGGACTTTCCGTAAGCTTTGGAGATTGAGAATGTCTTATGCTGGATTTGAAGCTGTAAAGATGTCAGCCTAAAGCTGTCCTCATGGGGCAATAACAGAGAGAAAGACAGAGAGAGGTGGGGTAGGGTTGGCCTGGGAGGAGGAGGGAGAAGGGTAGGAGGTAAAGAACAGAGACAGATAGATACACACTTGATCGTATTACTTGAGTCTCTGGGTCTAGCCGTTTCTGAATCTACTCCTGAATTTTTAAATGAATTGAACCAATACGTTCCCTCCTTTTGCTTAAGCTAATTTGTATTGGATTTTCTGATACAAATTGATTGAGGCTGGAAGAGTCCCATTCCCCTGAAGAATGCCTGTGTACTTAACATATCTTAAAGAATGCAAATGATTTGAGAGTCTCTATATCTGTAGGGGCCCAATGAACCAAAAAGTAATAAAGATCAAGTTGTTCCAAGGATAGCCATTAATTAGTTAATACACACACACACATATAAAATCTTGTTATTTATTGTAGTTGAGGGGATGGGATATTTTTATTAATGCCTTTTAGATTAATCAAGATTTAACACATTTATCTTCAGTGCCTTTCATAAGAATATCCTTTGTGAAATAATTGGATTGCATTTCATTTGTTATCTGTCTCTCTAGGCTTATAAATATAATTACCAACTGCATATATATCTTAGGACTCAGACCATAAACCCATACATACAACATAATTTACCAGAAGTCCCATAAAATACTAATATAAGGCTAGTTGTCCCTGGCTCTAGTTTAGTTAGGTAACTTGAAGGAAAAAGACAATGGCTGTGCTAATTTTGTTAGGAGTAAGCTTTCAATTCAGTAGAAAATGACGATATATAGAAATATAATTCAATAAACTTTGCTGGGTGGTACCATTAAAAATAACAGAGCAGTTGGGAAGTACTTGATATATAATATCAAAGGGCATTGTCACATCTGCAGTCAGATAATAGGTCTAAGTTAGGTTGGCCACAGTGAGGGTGATTATTTCTTTCTGGGCACTACACTTAGCAGTAGATGGTAGCTCCTGGCAGGTTCACAGTGTTGTTCGTTTTGATGAAATAGAACAAGAAAGTTGGATTATAATAACATGTGAATAGCTGAAAATGAGCTTGAATTTAGTATACCAAATTTACTTTCTTCTATAGAATAATACCAACTGCTTTCTAATTAGTAGCTAGAAGAAATGGAGTAAGAGTAAAAAGTTTAGATTTAAATTGAGGTCAGTCTACATTCCCTCTAGTCATGTTTTTTTGAAACTGACCCAAAGCTCTCAGCCTCTTGTTTTTTACTTTCTTCCTTTTTCAGAATACCATTTATGATTTGTGTCTATCCCTTGAAGTCCTATATTCTAACTGAGCTTTCATCTATAAGCTTTTTTGGGCATTGTATGCAAAATTTGATATGTTCCTATTTATTAAGAAGGATGCCTTTCTCTCTCTCTCTCTCTCTCTCTCTTTTTGTGCAGAATTTATATTTTATTCCTTCTAAATGCTTTGTTAAATCAGAAGGTCAAGGAATAACAATATGCTGTTTCTGCCCTCTGGTGGTTGAAAGAGATGTTGTAAATAAGTAATTACAAAGATGTGTGTACTCTGACTCTAACCACCCATGGCATTATAGTTTCTTTTATTCCAACTACATTTATTGGTTCACTGATTTATCAAGCATGTAATGAGCATCTTCTGTATAACTATCTTTATCAGCACTCTAAAGTGCCTTGTCTAGTAGCATTCTGGCCATTAGAAGCAAGCTAACATATGTGAGGTCTTACAAATGGAGTTCCAAAAGCCCACTTTTGCTGTGTCTAGATCTGACTTTTTGCACTCCAGGTTTGGATTGCAAAGTGTTTTCCTATCTAAATCTAAAATTTCTAGATACACTGAACTTCAAATTGGTAATACACATGATGAATGAAAACTGAGGAAATATTGTGTCTTAGTCAACAGTAAGTATTTAATATCTCAGTTTCTGTGAGTCAGGAATTATAGAAATGACTTAGCTGGGTGGTTCTGGCTCAGGTTCTCTTAGGAGATTATAGTTAAGATGTTGGTCTTAATTACAGTTAAGATGCAGGGTTGTCTGGGCCTAGAGGAACCGTTTCCAGGTTGATCCAGGTTGATCCAGGTTATTGGCAGGTGGCTTCAGTTCTTCAGTCATGGTGCTTGGCTTTACCCCTAGTGAGTGACCCAAGAGAAAGCAAAGAGAAGCCACAAGGGCTTCAGTGACCTAGCTCAGAGGTCAAGTTTTGCCAGTTCTGCAATATCCTACTGGATATAAAAGTCAGATATTTTTAGTGTGGAAAGGGACTAGAATATAGATGAGTCCTCAGTGTTCCTGTCTGATGCTTTTAAATGGAACACTTAGAGAAGTAGGAGAAGAATGGTAATGGAGATGAATGAGTGTTTCTACCTTACTGAGGTATAGAGCCCATAAAGGTAACATACAGGAACATATTTTTATGAAAATGAAACTAGACCATTTTAATTTTTTTTTTTAATGTGATCTGTTTCAATTTATGTTTCTTTCCCAGTTGGGTGAGAAACATTTCTTCAGATAAAGTGCTTGGTAAGTGGTGGCTGACCAAGCTTCACAGAAACGACTACTTGTTTGCTAAGATTCTTTAACAAATTACTTATATATTTGTGTTTTTTTCTTCAAGCAATGAAAACCATTTTTGGTCTGCCACCTGTTGGAACATTGCCATTCTCATCAAGGTCATTATGAAAAATAGAAAAAAAATGAAGTTGATTGGGTGGTAAGCAAAATGTGGCCACTTCACACATATGCAGGTTTGAACATTACTAGGTTGTCAAGAGCAGGTACAAATAGAGTTGAGAGTAAAGAAGTGTCCAGACTAGAATTTTACTTTAATATTAAGGACATAAGGACTTCGAAGTAGAATTACAAAGGCAATTTAAAGTTACCAATCCTCTCTGCTCCTATCTTCCCCCAAAATTGTTATTTCCCTCCTTTTTCTTTCATCCTAATACATTTTTTTCATAAATAAAATCTGAGGTCAGCATGTTATTTTCGCTTTGAAAAGCAAATGTATGAGAAATAAAAATATAGGAAGATAAGAACAATTTAAAATATTAAAATTTCATTAATCTGTGTTTCATGTAAAGATTTCAGTCATACTAGATTAGAAATGATGTTCCCAGATCTGAAATTTTATTGATGCTTCTGGCAATGGCCAACTTAGAGTAAATATTTCAATGGAATAACTGTATCAGACCATGATGCTTGTTTACCTTTAAGGTCTTATTTTGCAGATTCAACTTATGAAAGTACTGTATTAATAAACTTGTAATCCCTAAAGACAAAAGAACAGATTTATGATACATATTATGTTGATTTAGATTATATTCCTTTTTCAAATTAAATTCATTTTTTATTTTACCTTGTCATTGTCTGTTTGCATTTATAATTTATGTATAAAGGCATTATATATACTTAACGGTAAATGGGATTAAATGTAAAAGAAAGCCTTTCAATGACCAATGTTTATTGAGTTTTTATTATACACCAAGACGTCTGGTAGCTTTTGGGGTCACAGTGATGAATAAAACAGGCACTGTCCCTGAATTGTTGCAGCTGATTTGATGCTTAGAAATAGGAAAAAATGTTCTTTTGGGGGAAAGGTCAGGGGGTCAGGGAGGAGTTGTAGATTGAAGGTTGGAGATCAACAAGAGATTCGTTTTTGGTAGGTTAAGTTTGAGATGGTTGTGGAAAAGCCAATGGAAATTTCAGGCAGGAAGTTTGGTATACCAGTCTGGAACTCAGGAATGGGTTAGGAAAATAAATTTGACACTTACCAACATATTCATGCTATTCAGACCATTAAACAGACTGCTCTCGAGTCTTGTGTAGACCAGTGATAGGACTAGGTGACATAACTGCTAAAATTTTATTTACATAAATAACTCCTTTCTGAAAAATTAATAAAAATGGGAATGTTGCTTAGGAAAAGACTCTTTTGACAGCAGCCAGAATTTTCCTTTCATTAGAGCTTTTGTGATTTAATGCCCCCCCTTTCTATTCTTGATCTCATTCTGGTGGAATTTGGTTACTTGCTTTTCTATGCTTTTCCAAAGACATTAATCTGTTTCTTTATTAATTGTTAAAATCTGCTTACAACATGTTGCATCTTCATTTCCTCCTTGTGTCGTGTATTTTGAAAGTTATTATTCAGCTGAGTCTTACTCTTTGAAGTCTTGCTTTTAGTGTCAGCTTCACTTTACGTTTTGATAGAAAAGACCCAATCTTGAAATCCTCCTTCATCTTGTTAAAAAGTTTTAGGAAATACATTTTTATATTTACTGGTAATTATATTTTCAGTGATAGAAATATTGGTTTAAAGCTAGGAAAACTTCCTTATGGATAATAATGCCTTTCTCTTGAAGCATTGCAAATAAGTAAACGAATTATCAGTTGGATAAATATTTCCTTTTTTGGTCTTTCAATTCCCCAAATAATTTTTTAAAAAGATACTCATTTATTCAGGTTAATGCAAAGCACTGTGCCAGGTGCTGCAGGAGAGAAAGCTGGGAGATAACTTACTGCATTCCAGATGTGTACTACATCTGTGGCCCTCGTCACGAAATCAGAGAGCTTTACGTGCTGCACATGGGTGATAATAATCTAAAAGTCTTAGTAGGAAATACAATTATTGCTTGGACATTCTAGAGTTAAAAATTAACCTTGAAAGCCCAGCATATCTAATTATTTCTAGCATGTTGGAGAACTGAAGATGATTCATGTAGCCAGAAATTTCAGTGTTATTGCAAGTTCCCTATCTGATCTTCCTTTTATTACTTGCCTTACTCTTGTGAGACAACCATTAGGTGTGTTTTAAATGGAATGTCCCAAAGGAGAAGAGACTTTCCTATTCTCAACCCTCTCAAGATAAGCAGATCTGAGATTAGGAAAAAAGCAACTGAGCCAGAGCCAGTTTTCACGGGAATTTAAAAATATCAGTGTGAAAACAAAATGAGCAGTGAAGCCCAGCTATTTAAAGGGCAGGCAAAAGAGAAGTTGGAAAAGGAAAATGAGCTGGCGGCTAACTGGCTGAATGTGGTGACTAATTAGTTTCCTATGATACAAACATATTTGGTATTTTATGTCATTTATTTTAATTTTTTTGACCATTACCCACAATAAGAAATAAATATTATTGGATGATCCACTGTCCACTTTATATAATACTAAAATGAAAATACTTTCTTCTCTTTGCCACCTATACCTTCTCTTTCTGTTTTGTTATTTTAAAGTACTGGTAGCAAACATCATTATCCACTAATGGGTCAGACCAAGATTTAAAAACTCAGTGCCCTGTGAAACAATGAGATTTACATGGGCAAGAATGGGAGTCAAGTAGGGGTTGTTTCTTGCATATAACTGTGGGTCATAGACCAGTATGTAGAAATCAAACTGTTAATACTTTGATAGCCTGTCACACAGCTTCCCACACTGAATGCTTTGAGTTAATGTTGAGTGTTGTTGAATGAACACCCTAGCATCCATCACTACCATGCAGCCTAATTGGTGGTTGTTGTTGTTGTCAGTCTTGTCCCCTAAACTCATCTTACTGCAATATAGATGATTGTTTTTCAACTGCTGCTGCCAAGAACCGAAATATTCAGTTATACAAAATAAGATATGTTGTAACCTAATTAGATACAGGAATATCAACTGTTTTCTCAGATTACCTCCAAACATAATGCTATAATCGTTTATTAACATTCCCCCCTGTTCCTGTGAGTCAGGAATTCTCAAGCTGCTTGGTTAGGTAGTTCTGGCTCAGATTCTTTTATGAGGTTGTATGAACCTTACGAGCCTAAGCTTTAGTCTCTGCAAGCTTGAAAGCTCATGCTGGAGGATCTGGCTCAGGTTCTCTTACGAGGTTGTATGAGCCTTATGAGCCTAAGGCTTTAGTCTCTGCAAGCTTGAAAGCTCATGCTGGAGGATCTGGCTCAGGCTCTCTTACGAGGTTCTATGAGCCTTATGAGCCTAAGACTTTAGTCTCTGGAAGTTTGAAAGCTCATGCTGGAGGATCACGTGTCTGGCAAGTTGAGGGTGGGTAGTTGGTTTTTCTGCACAAGGCTGCGTGACCCATGACATGGTGGTTGGCTTTGTCCATAGTAACCAAGCCCAAGAGAGCAAGGCAGAAGCTGCCTTGCCATTATGACTTAGCTTTGGGTGTCACTTTTGTCATATTTTATTGGTGAAAAAGGCCAGTCTTGATTCATTGCAGGAGGGAACTATACGAGGGTGTGCATACCCTTGTATAGTCCATGTATAGGCTGGGGATCATTGAGGGTCGTCTTAGAGGCTAGCTACCATACTTTAAAAGAATATCTTTATTATGAACAGTTGACTTGAATTAAAAAAAAATTTTTTAGTATTTTTATTTTTAATTTTAATGAAGGAAAAAGTAAACATGTAAATGCTTGCTTTTCTTTTGAATTTTATGAAAGCAGATAATTACAGAGAAGTGCTGCCATTTCTACTTTTCATAGGAAACTTGGAGAGAAGTCAAAGGTGTAAAAAGGACAAATTTTAGAAAATGAGATTCATGAGGAAAGACTGATTAAGTTCACTTTAGTTAATGAAATGTGGAATTATGAAAAATTAAATATTAAGGAGAACCCTAATGAAATTATAAGAATAGAAAAAATAATTTACTCTTGGCCTGGCACAGTGGCTCACACCTGTAATCCCAGCACTTTGGGAGGCCGAGGCAGGCAGATCACTTGAGATCAGGAGTTCAAGACCAGCCTGGCCAACATAGTTGAAACCCTGTTTCTACTCAAAATACAAAAAAAAATTTAGCCGGGTGTGGTGGCATGCACCTGTAGTCCCAGCCACTCAGGAGGCCGAGGCAGGAGAATTGCTTAAACCTGGGAGGTGGAAGGGGTTGCATTGAGCCCAGATGATACCTTTGTACCGCAGCATGGACCACAGAGTCAGACCCTGTGTCTCAAAAAAAAAGAAAGAAAGAAAAGAATTTATTCTTACTAAAATTAGTAATACTAATTGTTAATACGTGAAATGATCTAGTAAATAATTGGTCAGAGTCTTGTGGTACTAAACTTTTAAGGAGTGATAAGACTATCATAGACATTCTACTTAACTAATACTTCAGATTAGGGGTCAGTAATTGTGGCTTGTGGACCAAATCCAGCCTGCTGCCTGTTTTTGTAAATAAAGCTTTGTTGGAATGTAGCCATACTCATTTGTTTATGTAATGTCTATGGCGACTTTCTCCCTGTAGCAAAGTTGATAGTTTTGACAGACTGTTCAGTCCACAAGGCCTGAAATATTTACTATCTGGTCCTGTACAGAATAAATTTGTTGACCCCTGTTTCAGATTTTAGACTTTTAAATTGTAGATTAGGTTTTGGAGTGTTTATGAGGTGCATAAATCCAAGGACAGTAGCGTGTAAGTCAACTTTAAACATAAGAGGATGCAATATTAATGTGGTTTTGATTTTTAAAGAAGGAAAGTCTTAATACTTAGAAGAGGGGTATATGATAGTAAAATTCACAAGAATGATGCTTCATTAGGTAAGACTTTGTTTATTAAGATACTTTATGCTTATTAAGATAATTCTCCATGTTGGGAACACATGAAGCCAAGATTTTAAAAGCAAATAATGTTGATTAAATTAGGTTGCTGTGAGAAGGCAGTTTAAATTTTTAATCAATTTCTTACTTCAAATGGAAAGTTAGGTATGAATTTTATACTTGGACATTTATTCTGATTTAGAGTTTTGATTTTTTTAATTTGTATGTAATCATAGGGTACAAGTACAGTTTTACTACATTGATATGTATTGCATTGTGGTAAAATCAGGGCCTTCAGTGTGCATCTGTCACTGGAGCAACACACATTGTACCCACCAGACAGCCTCCCAGCACATCGTACCTACCAAGCAACCTCCTGTTATCCACCCTCCTCCTACCCTCCCATCCATCTGAGGCCCTGTATTAGACCATTCTTGCATTGCTATAAAGAAATATCTGAGGCTGGATAATTCATAAAGAAAAGAAGTTTAATTGGCTCATGGTTCTGCAAGGCTGTCCAAGCATGGTGTTGGCATTTACTCTGCTTCTGGGGAGGCCTCACAGAGCTTTTACTCATGGCAGAAGGCAAAGCGGGAGCAGGTATGTCACAGAGCCAGAGCAGGAGCTTTAAAAGAATGGCAGGAAGAGAGGTGCCTCACACTTTTAACAACCAGATCTCATGAGAACTCACTCACTGTTGCTACTACAGCACCAAGCCACGAGGGATCCACCGCCATGATCCAAACACCTCCCACGAGGCTTCACTTCCAACCTTGGGGATTACATTTCAGCATGAGACTGGGGTAGAACAAATATCCAAACCCTGTCAGTCGTCATTTTCCTTCATTCCATACTCTGCTTCCATGTGTACACATTATTTAGCTCCCACTTATAAGTGAGAACTGCAGTATTTGTCTTTTCTGTGTCTGAGTTGTTTCACTTGAGATAATGACCTCCAGTTCCATCCATGTTGCTGCAGAATACATGATTTTATTCTTTTTCATGACCGAATAGTATTCCATTGTGTATATGCACATTAACTTTATTCAGTCCTCCATTGATTGACAGTAGATTGATTCTGTATCTTTGCTATTGTGAATGGTGCTACAATAAACATACAAGTGCATGTATCTTTTTTATATAATGAATTCTTTTCCTTTGGATAGATACCCAGTAGTGGGATTGCTAGATTGCCTGATAGTTCTATTTCTGGTTCATTGAGAAATCTTCATACTGATTTCCATAGAGGTTGTACAAATTTACATCCCTACCAACTGATTTTTTTTAAATATGAAAGAATGGTCTAGAGAATGTGCCCCTCCTTAATATCCCCCTTTTACCTATCTACTGCAGAGTGACTTCAGGAGGTACAGGTATTTACCAGTTCTATTATACAGACAAATTGAATATTGAAATCTCTGGATAAGAGGCACAGATTTCGGATTCAGAGTTGTATGAACAAGGACAAGTGCTCTAGGGACTTCTAAAGCTGGAATTGGAAATCTCAGATGAAATACATTTCTAACAGTACCACCAGTATATATTCTACTGAACTGGCTTTGTGATCATCATTACTACATCAAAACTAATGAAAAGGGTTTATATCAAATATACTTTAAGGTTATAGAAAGCAAATGATTTACAGGTAAAGCTGTTTTCTTTAGCATTTTAATTTCAAAACATAAAATAGCTACCATTTATTGGGTATTTATACTGTACCAGACACTGTATTTGTCACATTTCAAAATTTTTCTTGTGGTAATGTTCACAATAATTCTGTAGGGTGAGAAATAGTCTTACTGTAGTAAGACTATTAAATAAACGAAACCTCTGAACCTTGGAGTTTAACTTGTGCAAAGTTAGTAACAGGACTAGGACTTGAACCTGAACTCAGCATCACACTCCAGATCTCTCCATACCACCCTGCTAGCATGTGTACCTGTCATCTTATTCCTGGCTCCTGTTATTTCCCTTTTTATTTCCTTTCCCTTCCTCCCACAACCTCTTTTTCCCCCATTTCTTTTCTTTCTTTTTAATTGTTAAGTACATAACTAATACATGCTTATCAGAACAATTCATGTAGCACAAAAGGATATAAAGTAAGGAGACTGGGTGAGTGATAGCTCATTCCTGTAATCCTAGCACTTTGGAAGGCCAAGACAGGCGGATCACTTGAGTCCAGAGTTTGAGACCAGCCTGGGCAACATGGCGAAACCCTGTCTCTACAAAAAAATACAAAAATTTAGCCGGGCGTGGTGGCACACATCTGTAGTCTCAGCTACTCTGGGAGCTGAGGTGGGAAGATTGATTGAGCCCAGGAGGTGGAGGCTGCAGCAGTGTGCCGAGATTGCACCATTGCACTCTAGCCTAGGTGAGAGAGAGAGACCGTGTCTCAAAAAAAAAAAAGTAGCCTTTATCTAGGCTATTAACATATACTGTTCTGTTACTTGCCTTTTAGGTATATATCTATGTATATGTGTGTATGTGTGTGTGTGTATATGTGTGTGTGTGTATGTGTGTATATGTGTATGTGTGTATATACACACATAAACACACCCACACAAAAAATAATGTATGTATATCATAGATGTCTTCCATGGCAGTACACATACTTCTGCCTATTATTTTTGACAGCTGCATGATGTGTTCCATACTACAGATGAACTTTAATTTGTGAAGCCATTCTCTATTGATTATTCTGTTTACTTTGGCATCTTTCTCTCTCTTTGTTGCTATTTATATAACTTTGCTCAATGAGCATCTGGTGTTTGCGTTACCTACACTAATTGAGATGATTGAGGTGTATCTATCTAGTTTCAGTTTTCAAAAAGCAATAGTTATGTTTTTTCCGTGACATTGAACAGTATTTTATTGAGTCTGATTTCTTGAAGAATGTTTTGTTTCTACAACATGAGATTTTGTCAGTCTTTTCTAAACTTTTTGAAAAATCTGTTATCTTCCTTTCTCAGTTGTCAACAGAGATTATATTTTATGTGTCAATACTGATTAAGGATTAACTATTTCAATCAAATGTTTTCAGTTAACACATAAAGACAGTTTAATAGTAGATTTTTCATAGGTCTTTAGACTGTAAAATCTTGTATATGTTAAATGTATATAGTGAAAAAATTTGAACCACGAACTGTCAACAAGTAATTTGTAATTTTTCCAATAGAGCATTAAGGTAACTAACGTAATTCCTAGTGTCATAAAGAATAAAAAATACCATATCTAGCTAGCAAGAGTGTCTCTTACAAAGCGAGAAGAAAACCTACCCCTGTGTGATCTCTTATTCTAAGCAGGTGTGAATAAAACAGAGACACTGTGGCAAAGTAGAAAAAGCATAAGCTCTTTCTAATCCCTTCCTGCCATTTCCTAGCAGTGAAACCCTCTTTTACCTTTGCTCATACACAGTATGAATAGTAAAACCTCTGTGACAATATTCCTGTACAAACAAAAGACGAATAACATATCCACAACACCCAGAGTGGGTCTCAACAAATGGTGGCTGCTATCGTGTTGCTGCCAAAGCTGCTACTCTGGCTTATGAGTTTTTAACTTGTTTTCTCTGTTTCTTTTTAGAGAAATAGCTTAGAGACAAGTGACTTTTTTTTCATAGTTTGTAATTGAATGAGAAAATAAAATGAGTTTTTTGGATTCCAGCACTGATTGACCATGTTGACATAATTAAAACTTTCAAATCCTTGTTCACTGACTGTGATAGAGTAATAATTTAGTTAAATCCCGAGAGCCAACCTGTCCTATTATGTTTGGAAGTGAATATACCTCCTGCCAGCTGTCCCTCCTTCTCTGCCCTTCTGTAGTTAGCTTTCTTCCCCACTGACTACACACTGCACTTCCAACACTAGGGACCTCTCTGTTCAGATCTCACTTTACTTCTTGGCAACATTCAGCATTGTTGGACCTTAACACCCTTTTCTCCTGACTTCTATGACATCATACCCTTGTGGGTTTCATGCTGCTTTCATGACCATTCCTTTTCTGGCCCTTTTCTCACTGCTCCGATCCTACTGGTCTCCCATTCTGTTCTGGCTATTTTTCAAATATGTCGGCAATACTTATTTTGGAAGATGTTATGTATTCCTACCTCAGGGTCTTAACACTGACCTTTTCCTTGCCTGTCTTTTTGTTCCCTTTTTGCTCATGTCTCACCTTTTGAATGATGCTTATCCTGACCCCTGTTTAATTTCACTACCCTAGCCACACTCCTGAGCCACACTCTAGTTTTTCTTTCATAGCACTTACCACCTTCTAATGTGCTACATCGTTTATTATGTTTGCAGTTGTCTTCTCTGATAGAAGCTCTCTGAAGACAAAGATCTGTTTTTCTCACAGATACACCGAGCATAGGACTAGGCACACAGTTGGCATTGTTGAAGTCACAGAGTCTATCTGGTGTGGGGTGTGTGTGTGTGTGTGTGTGTGTGTGTGTGTGTGTGTGTGTGTGTGTAAGTCGCCTCATTCACTTCCAAGGCTCTTTGTACACCGTATGCCAGTCAGCCATAAATCTTCATCTCCCCCTCTTTCCTGATCTCCACATTCACTGACCTCTTCATACAGTGTCTAATATATACAGTCAGAAAAAAACAACTTTGCCGCCTTTGCAGTCGTCCTTAGTTTTTCTCTTTCCTTCACTTAACATCACCCCACCTCCCCTCCAGTCTATCATCAGTGAGCCCCGTTGACACTTCCTCCCCTCCAAAACGTATCCCAAATCTGCTCACTTCTCTCCATCTCTGCCACACCTCCCGTCTTTGCCACCATCATCTTTCACACAGACAACTGTGGCAGCCTCTTTGCTTTTCCCCTGCTTGTTCACCCTTGACCCTTTACAATCCATTCTCCACACTGGCTAGATTCATTTTCTTAAAGTATACAAATGTAATTCAGATCCTGTCAGTGTCTTCCAGTGGCTTTCCATAGCACTTAGAATAAAATCCAAAGTTCATTATCTGACTTATAAATCTAACCCCGGTTGACTTTTCTACTTCTACAACTGTTTTCCTCTCATCCTTTCATACTCTAGTCACAGAGGCCTTCTTTCATCTCTTTCAGATATGCCAGGCTTAGAGCCTTTAAACTAACTGTCCACTCTCTCTATCCGGATTTCTTTTCCCCTTTTTGTGACATTAAGTCAGTGCTTAACTGTTGCTCCCTCTGGGCTTTTCCTGACAATCCATTCACTGAGTCATTGAACCTGTCTTAGTTCTTTGCATAACCCTTTTCCACTATCTCATGTAGTCTTTTGTCTATTGAGTTTCATTCCCCCATGAGAATGTATGCTCCATGAGAGCATAGACCTTTTTACTGCTGTTGTGTGTAACATGTAGAACAGTGTGTGGTTCATAGTTAATGCTTAGTAGATATTTGTGGAATGAATGATTGCGTGAATGAACAAAGGGAGCAGATTTTTTTTAATTACAAATTTTGTAATACTTAAGTTATTAACTATCTGATTAACAATATCCTTAGGCAGAGTTGGAAAAAAATGAGTTTTGATTTTGCGGAAAGGAGCAGTAAGAAATATTTATTTTTCTATCTTTTAGCAGAATGCAGGAATAGTTATACCCCATCCCCATTTTTTTATTTACGTAGTGAAATATTTTTTAAAATTTTTCTATAAGACCGTTATTCAGCAGCAAAATTATTTCTTGTATGGTTTTGTTTTTTTGTTTTTCTAGCAAAACATGATAGATTTTCTTATAGTCTAAACATTGTCTATAGCAAAAGACAGCTTGAATGCCAAAATAATGTATAATTAGATCTATTCATTATCTTGCCACATGCTAAGTAGGTGCTAAGGATTTATCACTGCAGTAAAAGTCACTGGATCATTACATTTATTTTATGGAAATACGATTTAAAATTTACAATTCTTTTTTGTAAGACAGTAACAAATTATTATGTAAAATGTATACCGCTGCCCAAGACTCTTGCAAATGTTTGCGCCTGATTTTGTAGAGATCATCCTAACGATTGAATATTTAAAATTCAAAATGCTTTTTTTCTTTTTTGGAAAAATGCCTTCTGTAGATATATCTGGGTGAGAAAGCAATAAAATATAAATAAAAATATTTTATCAGCAACATCTAGCGTCAGTACTTCATGACTGTCAGTGTGTTGTACTGAAAAGTGTCATTGGTTTGTCCCAAAGAACGAAGTGGTGGCAGTGATGGCAGCATCTGTTTCTAACTTGTGGTTTATTTCTCATTTTCAAGATCCTGTTGCCACTGGTTTTTCTTCCCAGTGGTTGGTTAAAATTCAGAGTTGTTTCATGAATACATGACGGTGTGATCTTAGGAGCTTGCAGTTGCTCAGAAGCCAACCACACTTCGAAAGTTTGATGTAAATATTTGTACTGCAAGATGCTTTTTGTTGAGATACCAGGTCCCAGCAAAAAGTAGCATTAAACCTGATGACCACAGATACCATGGAGGAAAAGCACATTCTAAGACTTGAGCTTTTTTTCTGAAGCTGTGTGTAACTGATTCTATATTTTATTCTCTAAGTTAGGTGAAATCTCAAACTTTTTGAAAAGAGTCACTAAAAGAGAATGAAATCATGTCATTTGCATCAACATGGATGGAACTGGAGGTCATTAAGTGAAATAAGCCAGGAACGGAAAGACAAATAGCACATGTTTGCATTCTTAGCACATGTTTGCATTCTTAAGTGGAAGCTAAAAAAATGAATATCATGGAGGTTGGCAGTAGAATGATGACAGTATAGGGGGAAGGGGAGCTGAAGAAAGGTTAGTTAGTGGGTACAAACATACAGTTAGATGGAAGGAAAAAGCTCAAATATTGGATAGCAGAGTAGGGTGACCATAGTTAGCAACAATGTATTAAATGCATTTCAGAATAGCTAGAAGAGAGGATCTAAAATGTTCCCAACACAGAAAAATGATTAGTACTTGAGGTGATGGATCCCCCAAATAACCTGAGTTGATCATTATAGTTTCCATGCGGCAACAAAAGTATCACCTGTCCCCCTTAAATATGTATAAATATTATGTACCAATAAAAAAAATTTTAAACATTAAAAAACTTTTTTTAATCCTTTATCCTTCCAGCTGGATAGATTTCCTTTTCATTCTTCCTGAGAGTAGAAGATTTAGTGGAAGTTCCAGTATCTGTATGCAGGCCTGTGACTAACTTCACTTCTTGGTGACTAATACTAGTTGACAAAACAGCATATTCTAAACTAATTGTCTTCATTATCCAGTAGCTTTCCTATTCCCCATAACAAATGTTCCAAATCTTTGATTACTCACCTCAGAATGCTTGTCTCACTCCTCTTTTCCTCATTCCTAGCAGATCATACCTTAGAGAAGAAAATAGAAACTATCAGCCATGAACTTCATTAGCTTTTTCTTCCTCTTCAATCCAAATCTGTCTGTATCTTCATTCATTTTTCTTAACCCCTTCCTTGCTTGCTATTTCTGCTTTCCAAAACCAAGGAAAGAATTTTGACAGAAGTGCCCAAGGAATTCATTGGGGGAGAATGAATGATTCAATAAATGATGTTATGATAATTAGATAGATAGCTATATGTAAGCATAAAAAAATTTTTAAAACCGTAGGCCCTTGTAATCATATGCATAAAAATTAAGTGGATTATTGATTTAAATGTAAAAACAAAAAGTATAAAACTTTTAGAAAAAAGATTGCGACATTGGGCCTGGCAAAGATTTCTTAGATGTAATTAAGGATTTATAAAAGAAAAAATTGATAAAAATTTCTAAACTATCAAAATTTAGAAATTTTGCTTTATCTGTGTAGGACACTGAAGAGAATGAAAAGACAAGTCACAGACTGGGAGAACATACAGGCAAGTCACATATTTGTCAAATAACTCATAGCCAGAATATATAAAGAACTTTTACAACTCAATAATAAAAAGACAAACAGCCCAATTTTTTAAATGGGGGAAAAATTTAATGTATTTCACAAGAGAATATACTCAAATAGCCAGTAAGCACATGAAAAGATGTTCAGCATCATTAAACATTAGCAGATTGCAAATTAAAACCACACTGAGGAACCCACTAGAATGGCTATAATCGAAGACTGTCAGTATCAAGTATTGCAGAGGATGTGGAAAAACTCAAACTGTTACACTGGTAATAGAAACATAAAATGTTACAACCACTTTGGAAAGAGATTGACAGTTTCTGGAAAAAATTAATTGTAAATTTGACCAAGCAATTCTACTACTTAAGTATCTTAAGAAGAATGAGGCCGGGCACGGTGGCTCAAGCCTGTAATCCCAGCACTTTGGGAGGCCGAGACGGGCGGATCACGAGGTCAGGAGATCGAGACCATCCTGGCTAACACGGTGAAACCCCGTCTCTACTAAAAAATACAAAAAACTAGCCGGGCGAGGTGGCGGGCGCCTGTAGTCCCAGCTACTTGGGAGGCTGAGGCAGGAGAATGGCATAAACCCGGGAGGCAGAGCTTGCAGTGAGCTGAGATGCGGCCACTGCACTCCAGCCTGGGCGACAGAGCGAGACTCCGTCTCAAAAAAAAAAAAAAGAAGAATGAAAACATGTCCACACAAAGATTTGAACTAAAATGTTGATAGCATTATTCATAATCGCCTAACAGTACAAATGTCTGTCAACTACTGTGAATGGATAGACAAAATGTGCTATCAATACAGTAAAACTACCCAGCAATAAAAAAAAAAACAGTTTACTGATAAATGGTATACGATGACCAAATTTTAAAACCTTGATGCTAAGGAGCCAGACACAGAGACTACACATTGTATAATTCCATTTTTGTGAATTTCCCAGAAAGGCAAATTATAGAGACAAAACAAATCAGTGGTTGCCTAGGGCTGGTGGTGGATGTGGAGATTGACTGTAAATGGGACATGAGGGAATTTTTTTGTGGTGATGGAAATGTTATAAAACTGGATGTGGTAATAGTTGCACAACTCTGTAAATTCACTAAAAGTCACTGAACAGTACACTTAACCATAGGTGAGTTTCATGAAATGTGAATTATACTGCAATAAAACTAAATAAAAGCTGAGTTAGTACCACTTGCCTCGGGTTCATTACTTTTTGTTCATTCTTAATTATTCCCTTCACAGTTACTCCCCACTCTTCCCCTACCTCTTTCCATATTTCTTTACTATTGAAAATTATTTTCAGTAGTTTTGCCTCCTGAGTTCACTGCCTTTTAGATCACATTTAGACCATGGATTTCTATCACCACAAAAAAATTCCAAAATCTGCGTCCAAATTTCAACTCTATTCACTTATCTGTGTGACACAGAATAAGCCTCTGAGTCTCTGTGTCCAGATTTGTTTACCAGGTAGAATATTAATAAAATCTATTACATGAGGATTTGTGAATATGAAATGAATCCATATATTTGAGACATTCTAGAAGTGCTAGCTGTCATTTATCACCTTAAAACAAGACTCATAACTTGAAAGGCTGTGAACTGGTGAGCATCTAGAGGAGTGGCTCTTAATCAGAGCAAACTCAAAATTTAGGGAGGTTTTACAGACTGGCTCCACTGACGGGTCAGGTGGAAAGGTTTCTGGACCCTGGGAAGTACAAGTGTGTGTTTGCTCTCCAGCTTCCCAGATGATTCTGCTATAACCCAATGGTAAACAAAACAACAACAGATTGCAGTGTAAGACTCAGCCCATAGAATGTACAAACACCAATTGTGAACCCTAACAAACTGTGGTCTCTGGGTGATAATGATAATTACCGTACAAGGCTCATGTATTCATTTCTAGTCTTGCTTCTCCCATTCCCTCCCTTTGGTTAGGTGTCAAATGGAAGGCAGATACATTTAAGTCATGAGTAAGATCCGCCCATCTCATGTATGTACATGCAGTGGGACAAATGCACTAACACTGTATAAAGTCTTCAGAGGATACTCAGTTGTCATAGAAATAAGTTATATCTTTGGTTGAGTTTTTAAACATTCATTCTTACTGGGGTAGTATTTGGAAAACATTATATCAGGTTTTGCTGGTAGAGAAAGGGTAAATCAGTAAGTTAAAGAATAAGTGATATATAAGGATTTAAAAAAGAAGGCCTCAGGTTTAAGGGATATATGTAATTACAAGATGATCTCAATTTTAAATCAGAACACTTAAGTTGGATGTATGGGAGACAGGAAATGCATGTTAGAGAGCAATTTAGTGATATGGAGGAATTCATACAGTGAATTTGAAATGAGTAAGTACTATGCCAGTGTGACTGGAATTACTGCCTCTTTGTCTGTCTTCATTTACCTGTTTTTGTATCTATCTCTTTCTTAGAGTTGATTCCCTCACTCTTCTGTTTTCCAGGGTCTAGAACACTTCTTGCCATCTGCTTCCAGATTCCATCTCAGAATAATTAGTTTTTATCTCTTTCTTTCTTCCCAGTGTTGACAGCCGTCACTTTCTAGTATTCACATTGTCAATATCACAACTTCTCCAGTCTCCACACCACCAGTTCCCAGGTCCTCCACTGTGCCACATCTCAGCCTTGACCTGGCTGTTTCCTCTTCTTTCTCTCTCCTGTCTAGTCTAGATCCTTAGTATTCATCTGGGCATTTCAGAAAGTTCACCCCTCTCATAAAGACCTTACTGATTGCCTTCCTTAGAATGCTTCATCTCTTTCCTCTAAGTTCTCTAGGACACTAAAGCAACTGTCTTTTACTGTAATACTTAGATTAGTTATATGTACTCTTGCCTGGTCGGTCATTCCTATTAGTTGAACTCTTTAAAAACAGAGATAGTTGTACTCATTTGTGTTCCCATTGTGCATTGCAGTGTACCGTAACTCATATATAACATGTTCTCAAATAATATTTATAGATCACAGTTAGATTTTTTATTTGTTTCTTTTTAGTGAAGAGTTTTCACTTTCTCATTTAGGAATCATAGAGCTTTCTTTGAATACTGTAGGTAACTTATTCTTCCTACAGAACTACCCCCCATACATACAGTACTTAGAGACACAAAACATACGCGTATTGACACATTTTAATTTTTGTGACCTTTTGATAACCTTGTCTCAGGAAGGACCTTATCTTAGCTGTTTCCATGGGATGCCTGTTTCCTGTGTCTTCTTGCCTTCCCACACCCTCCATGTCAGGAGGCAGGAGGGTAGAGGACTGTGAGGCTACTGTTCTCAAAAATGAGACATTTATATAGAAGGGTGATTTACAATAGGGAAGTAATAAGAGGTGACCAGAAAGGCTTGGGAAGAAGGGAAAAGCTCTAATTAGCATATGGGCCCATTTAGAGGTGGGTCAGCCCCATTCTGTCAGTGACTTGCTATCCTGAGCGGGGTGCATGTCAAGTGTTCAGAGACTTCCTATTTTTGCTCGTCTACCCAAGGTGAAAGTGGGAAGTAGATGTGAAAGAGTTGTCTAGCTGGTTTTAGTGGGGCTGTACTAGATCTAGATTTATGGAGGAAGATTAAAATGGAGCAGAGGAAAAAACGTCTTGACCATATTTTCATCATCCCAAACTAATGGCCTTTGCAGCAATTTACTTAACAAACTAGGTGAATTATGTATTTGATGGCATAAATAATGCATACACAAAATATTTGGTTGGTTTTTGTGGCATTTTTGTAAAACTGTTTCTGAAAAATACAACATTCTTTAAAGACTTTTTTTATAGGTTTATCAGTATTTGGGTGACGTATAATTTATAACTCAATTATTTAATATGTAAACAACAGATAAAAATCCTATCACCATAGTTGAGGATAGCAAACATTTTAATAAATACATTGAACATTTCAGTTTATTAGTCTTTATTAATGTTTCCAAAAGAGAAATTAAAATACCACTGCATAGTTTTCAGATTGTTTTACTTGGTGAACAGGCAAGAGGACAGAATAAGAGATTGAAAAGTGAAATAAGGGTAGTTTATAGTTTGTTCAATTTATCAATGGTCCTATTTACATTTTGGGATCACATCTTGGACGTTTTGCAACTTCCAATTCATTCTAGCATTTTGGGATTCTTATGTTGACATAATTAATTCTATATTGAAACTTAAGGACTTGTTATTTAATAAACTTGTAGAAATAATAATTTCCAGTTAAATGAACCACAAAGATTATGAGGTTAAAAACAAATCAGTTATCATTTAGTAGTTCTGTATTGTCTGTTAATGATCATTATTAAATGTGCAGCTTTCTGAGTTTATTTGGAAGTAGGTCATCACATGCTGAGATGAAATACCAAGTCATTTAAATTAGATACTGAGCATGCTCGTATGAAGTACTTACTCTTGGAGACTGCGGTGTGGTTCAGTTTTCTTATAGTGGAAAGAGCAGAAAAGAGATCACGGTGTGCCCCTTTGTCATCATTCTGTCAGAAAGCATGTAATTTGTCTTTAGAAACCAGAAGCCTGAGACAAAGAAAAGGACGCAGATTTTTAGCAAAAGGCTATTTGGTGAGTTAATTGGCTGTTCTGTTCTATTTTGCTCTAATCGGTCAGTTATTCCTAGCCAGTCTATGTCTTTACTTATATCTGCTGCTTTTTTGTACTATGCTGAAGCTTTATGTAGCAAGTAACTTAGCTGAGATTGGGAGAAAATTGTTTCTGCACTCTAAATCTTATTCTTCTGAAATATTTCCAGTACATTTCTGAGGTGACAAGTTCATAAATTGCTATGATGATACTTTCTCATGTTCTCCACAAATTTTCTTTGCTCACTTGTGCTGAATAATGCTGGCAGAATTATGTGCCGAGATACTTCAGGATTTGTCTTTTTGGACAGTTTAGCATTTTTGTTCTTACATCTTAATGAAATTACAGTTTTCGCTTTCACATTTCTGTACTGTATCTACCAAAGTAGTAGGTAAGAAAGATCAAAAATTCTTTAAAGAAAATGAGAGGGTGTATTACAGTAATATGTATACATATTATTAAAAAGGTGGTTCAAAAATGAAAGTTTGCTTTGTAATACAGTTGATCATTTAAACTATCCTAAAATGAAATGAAATTGACAACATTTTGTAAAATATAAGGTGTTACAGTTATTCTGTATTCATATTTAGAATTCTATCTTAATTTATTGAATTAGCTACATAAATGTTGTGTAATAGTTTTGCCAGTTTAGGCTGTTACTTTCTCTGAGCTCATATTATCAATGAGTAATCAATAGGAAGATAATCTTATTTAAATGTTTTGTGATTTTTTAAAAAATCTGAAGTGTTCATGTTTTACCATGAAGTTAAAGGGGGATATTTTTGTGCATTTTCTCCATATTGTGCTCTTATAATGTTATATAATATTTAAAATCTATACATTGTTATTTCATGATGAACACAATTTTGATTATGTATTTATGATCGGTAAACTTGGCAACCAAATATTCAGAGTCTTCTCCTGGAGATTAAAATGGCATTACTCTGCTGAAGATACAACTTTATATTTTTTGAAGATTTGAAGAAAAAGCATAGAATTACCATACTTATTTCCTTCGGGGAAAATCATGTTTGTTAGTACACATAAATGTCAGGTAGGGAATTTGAGACATATAAAGTGCTTTAAAGAGGTCTCGAAAAATGATGTGGGGGGTGGGAACAATAGGAAGAGACTACTGAAAGCTTAGTACCTTCAAATGCCAGGCAATTATGTGAGGCTTTCCTGAAATATCTTCATTTTGTGAACTTCCCCCACTATGCCATTTTCCAGGATTGGCACTTGTGAAGGAGGTGGGTGTATACTTAAGCTTATATATTCATGAAAAGGGAGGGTTAGCGTTTAGAGATGAGGACTGGGTGACAGGACTCAAGAAATCTATTCCCACTTCTTTATACTGACTCACTTATTTGACCTTGCACATGATGCCTACCTTATTTATTTCTACCTACCTTTAGTATAATACTTTACCATAGCGATAAAGTGGTTCATTTATAGTTTCTAAAGTAATAAAATTATTTCACAGACTGTGACAAAGATTCATGAGTGGGTAAGTCATTCACTAATAGCCATTGTGGGAAGAAAGCAAACAAGTATTGCTTTTCCAAATTCTATTAAATTTTTTTAACTGAAATATCTCAAGTGCATAAAATCTATAAAGTCCTCTGTAGTCTTTGAAACTAATCTCAGAAATACATATTCCATGTGTATTATGTAATGGTGACAGATGTGGTTTTAACTTCTTTCTCTCATATTCACTGCAGACTGGATGGTCACAAAATTTTCATGGCAAGATTATACTGTTATGTTATTTTATACTACTTTCTCTTATTTATTTAGTCCCAGATACTCTAATCATAAATCTTCATAGATCGATAGAAGAGAAATAATGAATAGAAGATCTATTAAAGAAATGTGTGGAGAAATACTGGGAAAATGTAAGAAGAATACAGAAAGAAAAATTACCGATGACAAGGGTCTCTTTGCCAGGTTTCTAGATATTAAGCATATACCTATGTATCTTATTCATTTCCAAATCATTAAATTTATCTACTCATTTAACTTAACATCTACCCATTAAGGAACACTTATTTCCTTAATTTTGATGAATCTCAGTAGTGCTTAAAGATCCTAAGTGGTGGTAGATGAAAATGGATTTTGTGGTCAAGTACGTTTGGCGAATAACAGACCATAAAGGACTGTTCATAGCAGAACTTCTTGCCCTTTAATATCTTATTCAGAACCTCACCCTGGAACTTAATTTTTCTGGCGTATGGTTTACTTTTGAAAGGAAGAACTGTAATACATAATATTAAACATTTGGCAAGCGTTTCAGTAATTTTAACTATGAATTTCTATATTAAAATATCTGGATAAATAAAGGAAAAATTGTCAGTTTGCTTTTTATCTTCTATTTTGTAATAAGAATTACAAGGTGATGAGATGTAAAATGTATAATTTTGATAAGGTGATTGTCATAGATATGTAAGTTAAAATGGCATTTTTGAAAGCCACTAGGAGTGTACATTACACTAGGAGTGTAGGCGATGGATACAACATGAAAGATTTATAATAAAATAGTAACTGGGTAAAGATTTTTATAATTCTCACAAGTTTCCACTCATTCTCTTAAAGTTACTCTAAAGAACCTAGCATGGTGTTAGTCACAAAGTAGGCATTCAATAAATGTTTATCTAGGCAGGTGCGGTGGCTCATGCCTGTAATCCTAGCACTTTGGGAGGCCTAGACAGGTGGATCACCTGAGGTCAAGAGTTTGAGACCAGCCTGGCCAACATGGTGAAACCCTGTCTCTACTAAAAAATACAAAAATTAGCTGGGCGTGGTGGCAGGTGCCTGTACTCTCAGCTACTCGGGAAGCTGAGGAGGAGAATCGCCTGAACTCAGGAGTTGGAGGTTGCAGTGAGCCGATATCATGCCACTTGCACCCCAGCCTGAGCAACAGGGCAAAAACTCTTGTCTCAAAAAAAAAAAAAAAAGTTTATCTTTTCACTTGAATTTAAACCTTCTGCCTCTTCATTGAAACACACCATAGTCATGGAAGTAGAATACCTATTGTCGGCTCCACTGGCCCACCCACCTACTTTAGGGGACTTTTTCTTAAATTGTATTTGAAATACTGATAGTTGGATTCAGTTTCCAACTAAACTTTCATTTTTTTGGCACTCCAGTGAAATTTGAAACCTAATTTAAATAGCAGTTTTCTTTGCTGTAACCTAATGACTGTACATGTTCTCAAATCCTTGTTTATTACAAAAAGAGAGGATACAAATATTAATACATCTAGGGGCAAGACCTCCTATTCTTAGCTACTTAAGAGCCTGAGTTGGGCCGGTTTCTTGATCCCAGGGTACTCTGCAGATCGAATGTTGGCCTCAAATATTTGACATCAATATGATTGTCCCTGAGAATGAAGATAGATTGAGTTTCCATTAAGCTTAGTATAGAATTGATATTTTGGTAGTTTAGTAGCCATATTTATCTCAAAGTACAAGAAATTAAATATGAAAAATATGAGGGGACTTCAAAAATTTATGGAAAATGGATATTGTGATAAAACTATGCATGGATTTCATAAATTTTTTTTATACCAAAATAAACTTGTATGAATGTGTTGTAGCATGTCTGAACAGGACCTAGTTTGAGGCACTAAGAAGGATAAGACATCAGTTTGAAAAGAACTCCTATCAGAACGACATGAATTCTGCTAAAATTGAAGCAACAATAAACATCACATTTATGGTGAAGCTTGGATAGAAGAATAGTAAAATCATCGATGATTCACAAAAGGTTTATGGGGACAACACTCCAAAGAAATCAGCAGTTTACAAATGGATAACTCATTTTAGGAAGGGACAAGACAATGTTAAAGATAAAGCTTGCACCAGCAGACCATCCACATCAGTTTTCAAGGAAAAAATAAATCTTGTTTATGCCCTAATTGAAGACTGACAGTTAACAGCAGAAATCGGAACCTCCACCACAGACAGTTTGATTGGTTCAGCATACACAAATCTGACTGAAAAATTAGTTGAGCAAACTTTCCACTCAGTGAGTGCCAAAAGTGTTGCACCCAGATTAGCTCGAGAAGAGCAGAGCTTCCAGTGGAAATTTTAAACAAGTGGGATCAAGATCCTGAAGCATTTCTTTGAAGAATTGTAACAGAAGATGAAATATGGCTTTACCAGTATGGTCCTGAAAACAAAGTACAATCAAAGCAATGGCTACCAAGAAGTGGAAGTGGTTTAGTCAAAGCAAAAGTGAACTGGTCACAAGCAAAGGTCGCAGCAACAATTTTGAAAGATGCTCACAGCATTTTGCTTGTTATGACTCTCTTAGGGGCCAAGGAACAATAACATCTGCTTATTATGAGAATGTTTTGAGAAAGTTAGTCAAAGCTTTAGTAGAAATGTCTGGGAAATCATCTTCACAGAGTTCTCCACCACAGCAATGCAGCAATGCTCCTGCTCATTCCTCTCATCAAACAAAGGAATTTTGTGAGAGTTTTTGTGGGTAGTCATGAGGCATTCATCTCATCATCCTGATTTGGCTTCTTCTGACTTCTTGTTTCCTAATGTTAAAAAATCTTTAAAGGATTTTAAGGATGTCCATTTGTATTCAGTTAATAATGTGAAAAAGACTACATTGACATGGTTAAATTCTTAGGACTCTCAGTTATTTAGGGATGGACTAAATAGCTGGTATTCTCATTTATAAAAGTGTTTTAACCTTAATGGAGTTTATGTTAAGGATTAGTTTATAATACTTATCTTTTAGTTTCATTCTTCCACAAGTTTTTGAGGTCCCCTGATACGTCTTAGTAAAATGCTACACATATTCAGAGATTTTTATTTCTGACATTTTTAAAAGTGTAAGTCCGAAGTCTACTTTGTAAAGGTAAAAGAGTGTAAATCCAGAACAGAGGACCTGTGACTTACTAATACAAATGGAACTTCTCCCCCTAGCTGTCATTTAACGTGAGTGATTTCCAGTGGAAGAGGTTCTGGATTTTAGGAGTCGGGATCTTCTCCCATTCTTCTTGATGTCTGGTGTACAGCTTGTCTGCTGTCCAGCACACATCTTTGGGTTATTTTCCTTTCTAGATGAGCTATGATTTTTTTGTGTGTGTCAGAAAGGTATGTTTTAGATATATGCATAATTTTTTTGGAGCTATACATTTTCCTTGAGAATAAATATCTGAAATTATCGTTTAAGTCAATAAGAAAGCATGATTTTTAAGTATATATCAAAAACATATTTTTCCTTTGAGGTCAAGTTGTCAGAGGCAGGAAAGGAAGAAGTGCAGCAGTTAATATCTAGCCAGCCAAATTTATCTGGGAGATGGATTATTAAGGTTAATAAGAAGTAGAAATTATAGAGCAAAGGATGTGAATGTTGGGAGACTTAATCAGTGTATATGTTTCCTGGTTGGTCAGAGACATTGTCGTTTTTACTGCCTTTTCTCCACTTTCTAAAGAGTTAATAAGGAAGCAATTTTTTTTTTTATTTGAAGAGTTGGTCTGTTTATAAATTTTAACAATGATGTTCGGTAGAGTTGCTGCTGTAAATCTAGACATTAACATGAAACTTAGCCATGTTTTTTAAGGCTTATAGGGGTGTTGTCTAGGGTTTATGGAGGAATATTACATTTTATTCTTTTTCTTGTTTTTAATACTTAAAAAGTATGAAATAATTATTGTAAAAATATTACAGATATACCAAAGATATGAATAAGATAGAGAGTTGCCCCTACACTTTGTTCTTTGGTTTTATGACGTATACCCTGCCCCCACAAAGTTGAATAATATTCCCCCACTTCAGGATGTGTAGTGATAATCTGATCCCAGAACCTGTGAAGGCTACTTTCTGTGACAAAGACTTAGCAGATGTGATTAAATTAAGGACCTTGAGATGCGGTTTTCCTTGATCTTGGTGGGGAGGGCAGTGGCAAATGCAGTCACAAGTGTCCTTAGAAGGGGAGGTGGACAGAGGGAGATTTCACAGAGCAGTGTGACTCCTGAGGCAGAGATGGAGTGATGGGACCACAAGCCAAGGCATGCAGAAGCTGGAAGAGGCAAACGCGAACTTATTCTCCTTTACAGTCTATGGAATCCCTCTCAACACCTTAATTTCTACCCATTAAAACTGATTTTGGCCTGATTTCTGGCCTCTAGAGCTGAGAGAAAATAAATTTCTGTTGTTGTAAGTCAATAGAAGATATCAAATGACCTAGTCACAAAAAATTTATTTTAAAGATCTTAATAGGCTTTTGTTTGCAATTCTAGAATCAGGTAAGACCTCATCCTATAAAATAGAATTGAGTGTTGTCATGAACTGAGCAGAGGAGGTTGGTTTTATTGACAAAAAAGGGCTGAAGAAAGCCGAATCAGAGAACAAAAAGCAGATTGGTTGTTTCAAAGTTACTTTCCTTATAAAGTTTAAAGCAGGAGGTACTGCCTTATCATGCTGGCTAAAATTGACCTGTTTGGGGATTCGGCTATTATCTCCATTCCTCTCCTGATTTCTTGGAAGGTCAGATAAACAACCTAGTTTTAGCTTGGTGGTGTGAACTTCAGCATGAGTAACTCCATTTTGGTTTGGTCTGTTGAGCCTAATGCAGGAGCTCAGTCCAAATCAATGATCTCCTATAAATTTTATTTAATGGAGGCTTGTATTAGTTTCCTAGGACTACTGTAATAAATTACCACAACGTTGGTGACTTTGGTAATTCAGTCACATCTGCTAAGTCTTTGTCACAGTTGGGATCATGTGGAATAATCGCTTGAACCCAGGAGGTGGAGGTTGCAGTGAGCTGAGATGATGCCACTGCACTCCAGCCTGGGAGACAGAGCGAGATTCCATCTGAAAAAAATATATATATATATTTTAAACATGGGGCAGCTATCAACCAAAGTCAAAAGAGAAACAAAAATATAAGGCATCTGTTAAAACATTACTTTCAAGTAAATGTAAGTAAGATTTTGAAAAATTAATCAGCCGTGTGTGGTGGCCCATGCCTGTAATCCCAACACTGAGAGGCTGAGGCGGGCTGATGACCTGAGGCTAGGAGTTCAAGACCAGTCTGGCCAACATGGTGATATCTCATCTCTGCTAAAAGTACAGAAATTAGCCAGGCATGGTGATGGGTGCCTGTAATCCCAGCTATTCAGGAGGCTGAGGCATAAGAATTGCTGGAACCCAGGAGGCGGAGGTAGCAGTGAGCCAAGATTGTGCCACTGCACTCCATTCTGAGCGACAGAGCAAAACCCTGTCTCAAATGAAAGAAAAAAAAAAGAGAGAAAGAAAAATCAATCCATGCTCACTAGTTTAGTTTTAATCTTAAATATTTATAACTTTTGAAATGTTGCATGACCAGTATATTCATAAATTCATCAAACATATCCTCACAGCACCTACAGGGAAGATACTCCCATTTCAGAAAGAGGAATACATGGGAAGAGTGGGGTTTTTTTTCTTTTTTTAATTTCAAGTTCACAAAGACTATAAGTGACAGAGTTAGAATTTAAGCCCAGATCTATGTAACTCCAAAATTCTTAATCTTTAAACTGAAGAATTGTTTTCAGTCTTGTTCCAGTACCTACACTAGATTTCTAAGAATTCAGACAACTCCTAATCTACCACATAGGGGAAATAGGGTCTATAAGAATATCATTTATGTCAGATAGTTAAATAAACATGAGATTATTTACACATTCCAGACCCAGGTGACCTAAATCTTCAAAGACAGTGACTGATCCCTCTGGAGCAGGTGCTGCGTACAGTGAGAGAGAAGTATGTGTATTGTGTGCAGTGGCATGGATAGGGAACGATTTCTTCTGCCCAAGGATATGAGAGTGTGGGTGGCTTCTCAGAGCAGATTATGTCTGTGTTGAGTTTTGAAGGATGAGTAAGCATTTGCTAAGCATGGTTTCTTTAAACAAAAATTACTAAGTAGAAAAGCAGGGATGCGTGGCACTCTAGACAAGAGTGAACAGCAAGACCAAAAGGTTATAGATATCTTCAGGGAACAGGTCATTCAGTGCTGCTGGAGTGTTCAGTGTGAGGTGCTTAGGGGCAGGGAGCACAGGCAGATGAGGAAGGCACAAGCACAGACAATCCTGCAGGCTTTGGTGAGGGTCATTTTTAAGGGTTTCAGTAGGGGGCAGAACAGGACAAACTGCATATTAGAGAGAGAAACTTGCAGCAGCGTGGAGGACAAATTGAAGGAGGAGGAGATAGGGCATAGATTCCTTAATGTTTGAAATAGTACAGTTGAAAATGGGACAAGGATTTTAAACTGGCAGCAGAAATAGAGATAGATCGATACAACGTAAGTTAAGGAGATAGAATGTTAGGTTTGATAAACTGGGATGGCAGGTAGCAAATGTGAGAGGGAGAACTATTCTCTCTGGCATTTGAATTGTGTTTGAGATGAGACATTTTCAGGGGAAAAACAAGTTTAATTGGGAATAAAGATTGGACCTCTTAAGTTTGAAATATAGATAGGATATTCCTTTTGTTGAGAAGCAAAAATTGGATATAGGGCTGTACACAACAAAATAATAATTATTATGATAATACTAATATTATCAGAGCAATAGATTTAGAAACTAGAGGTTTAGTTAAAACATCAATATTGTTATTGAATGATAAGAAGATTAATAAGGAATGGATTGAACCACCTAAGGATATGGAGTGTGTAAAATGAAGGAGGTTTGGAGGTAGAACCATGAAAGAAACAAATGTCTAGCTGCTGGGTAAAGGAATGATAAATCAGCAGAGCAGACCTAGTAGAAGTGATTAGCGTAAAACAACGAGAGGACTGAGATTAGGAAAACCAGGAGAGGGGAGTGTTAACTGTCTCAGGTGCTACACATCAGCCCTTTGAGATGAGGACCAAGAAACACCCTTTGACTTTGTTAGTTAAAGAGACATCAGTGACCTTTGCTGGGGCAGTAGGGAGAATAAAATTAAGATTACAGTTAATGGAGGAGGGAAAGAGGTGGGAGGGAGGGAGTGAGAAGTGCAAATAGCCTGTTTGAGAAGGAAAAGAGAAATTCATCAACATCAAAGAATGGGAGTGACTAAAGTGTGTTTTTCAGCTGGTACCTAGGAGCCAGTAGAGAGAAAAGGTTAAAGATGGAGGGAAGAGAAGAACCAATTGTTAGGACAAGGTACCAGGGAAGTTAGGAAGAAAACAGATCCAGGAACATATGATGGAGGGGGCGCTTAACTACCCTAAGATTTGAGGGCAACAAATATTTGCTTGGGGCATGGGAGTGATTAGGATGGTGGCTTAAGGAGAGTGACAAAAATTTTAGAAGAACTGCTAAAGGGAGAATGAAAGCAAATTAAAGAGTTGTCTGCCAGATGATGTTAAGAACCCAGCTGAAAGTGAAAACCATGAGTTGTTCACATCAATCAATCTGCATGGGTAGATGCTGCCTTTCATTTGAAAGCAGCATATTTCTTTCCTTAAAAAAAAAAAAATTGGCTGAGCACAGTGGCTCATGCCTGTAATCCCAGCACTTTGGGAGGCCGAAGTGGGCAGATCACTTGAGGTCAGGAGTTCGAGACCACCCTGGCCAACATGGTGAAGCCCCGTCTCTACTAAAAATACAAAAATTAGCTGGGCGTGGTGGCACATGCCTGTAATCCCAGCTACTCCAGAGGCTGAGGCAGGAGAATCGCTTGAACCTGAGAGGCAGAGGTTGCAGTGAGCCGAGATCGATGTGCCACTGTACTCCATCCTGGACGACAGAGTGAGACTCCGTCTCAAAAAAAAAAAAAAAATTGCTCTAAAATGTATCTGCTTACTAAAAACTATTTCTTCTTTTGCAATACTTGGAACTTCCTTGTCAGTTTAAGCTTGTTTAGGTTAGCCAGCTAGCTAAAAGGTTTTTTTTTTTTAATGTAAAATATAAACGTATGTTATGAGTTATAAATAATACGGAAGCTATAATAGAATCCAGATGCTGAGTAACTTATTTATTGAGTGTTTAGTGCTTTCTAGCATGCAGAAATGGCCAAGGAAATATGGCCTCTGACATACTAACAGCTAACATTTTATCCTCGTGTGTGGGGGTAAGGGGCGATGCATATAGTAGTTTGGATAACAGCATCCCCTCACACTTCAAGGTACGCTTTTTAAAAATTGTAAAGCATTCTTATATGTGAAATCATATAATCATATTCTTCTGAGAACATTTCATAAAATAAGCCATATAAAGAGCCTTATTCTACTCTCTGAGACCCCTTTACAAATTTTAGCAGTTTTAAATTTAGTCTCAAGTAATTCAGCAAATTTTAAAAAATTGTTCTAGCCAACATGAGCTATCATAGGCACTCAATAATTGCCAACATGGTAAATATAATATCAATAGCTTGAAGAAGCACTGACTTTTGGCTTTCTGAGTAAATTTGTATCTCCAAAGGTAAAATGATAATTTAACAACACGTCAGCCCCCAACTTGTAAAATATGTATTAGAAAAGATTGTATAATGTTGAGTTGAGTATGAATTACATTTATTTTTATTGTTTTTTTCTAGAAAACTTAAAAGGTAAGTATAAGCAATAAAATATAGGTAAGTTTAGAAGTAAAGAAAATCACAAAATACAAACTTGCTAAACGTGAAAGTCAATAACATTGCTGTAGTTGAACTTCAGTTTTAGCTCTGTTTCCATTGTAAAAGGGAAATATAAGTTACCATGCTGTCAGAAAGAAGAGGCACTTTGGTTTATCCAGAGACAGTTTTTCCTTGAATAGAATTTCTCATGTGGATTTTTATTTAGGAACACTGGGTGGTATAATAGACAATTTGCTGTACAAAATTTTTGCAGCAAAATAGGCAAGCTTCCTTTGGTTTTTCATTACAGCTGTCTTTGGAAAAAATCTAAGAGAGTAACATTGGACTCATCTGAATATAGGTGATTCTTAGAGGTCCTAAACTAATGTGATCCTTCCACTGGTTAAGTGGTTAAGTGTTCTGTTGGTCAGGCACAGTGGCTCATGCCTGTAATCCCAGCACTTTGGGAAGCCAAGGTGGGCAGATCATTTGAGGTCAGGAGTTCGAGAACAGCCTGGCCAACATGCTGAAACCCCCATCTCTACTAAAAATACAAAAATTAGCCAGGCATGGTGGCAGGCACTTGTAGTCCCACCTACTCGGGAGGCTGAGGCAAGAGAATTGCTTGAACCTGGGAGGCGGAGGTTGCAGTGAGCCAAGATCACACCACTGCACTCCAGCCTGGGTGACAGAGTGAGAATCCATCTAAACAAACAAACAAAAAAGTTCTGCTAAGGGCAGAGCCTAGACTACCTAAGGGATTCACTGCGTGGGTGACTGTGGGCTAAGAACTGTTATTAGGACATGGAGAAAATGAAGGTGAGACATAGGTTTTTCCTATCATATTTTCTTATAAATGTGATTACTGTCTTCCAGATCTACTACTGATTGTCTTCCTGCTACTGTTACCTCTTAATATGTTAAACATAATCTGGAATGCTTCTAATCCTTCTTTCCTTGTCTCTCTCTCTCCAGAAAGTGTCCTCCATGACTTCTTTTCTCAGTACTGTAATTACTGATGTCATTATTTTGATTATGTCTTATAGTCATAGCAATGAGACTGCCTTACAACAATATTGTCTATATTAAGTAAATGCAATGGCCAATATTAGACAGGTTTTGACCTTCAAAATGGCAACGTCAAGGATTCATCCCCATGTTGTAATTATGATTTTTAAAAGTATTGTAATTAATAAACATAGTATTAAAAGGGATACTTGGGGTTTTTCAGTCATGCAACAAATATTTTACTCTGTGCTTCATAAACACCTACTATGTGTTAAGCAGTATTCTATATGCTGGGGAGATGATTGATATGATAATAAACAAGAGAATTACACGTGTGGAATGCAGTTTACTCCCAGAAAGGGAAAGGTTGACTAAAGCAGTAGATTACCCAGAATTGCAGAATATAGGCACCAAGGAGTTAATGGAAAGGCTAAATATGTACGGGATGATATATGTGTTAGGAACTTAGCATACGGCCTAGCACATAAGTGCTTAATAAATTTTAATTGTGCCAGTTGCTTTTGTTGCTGTCATTAGGCCAATTGTGGGATAAGGTGGGGATGCAAATCAGAATAAAAGTGTTCAACAGGTATGAATAAAGATACAGCACATGAAGGAAGTTGGAAAATTAGTCCAAGTCGGAAAATTCTCCCTGGGTCAGAGCTAAGGAGAACTCAGTGCTGTGGAAGCCAAGAATGTAAAGATTTCCAGTTGTCAAAAGCTGCGTAGACATCGACAGTATGAAAAAGAAACAGATCATTAATGTGGCAATGATGAGAATATTGATTGACCTTTAAGAAAGCAGTTTCAGTAGCATGATTGGTGTGGACTCTCTGGAGGAGTTTAGCAGAAGAAGAAAGATGAAAGAGTGGAGGGAAGAACTGTGCTTTTTAAATTTGAGGACTTAACAATATTTACAAGCTTTCAGAATAGTTAAATGGATTACATTAACTTACCTATTGCTGCATAACAAATCATTCCAAAATACAGTGTTTAAAACAACAATAAATGTTTCTGTGGGTCAGGAAATTGCTACAGTTTAGCTGGATGACTGCCTCAAGATTGTTGGATACCATCCTGGGGGTTGGGTACCACAGGTGGTTGAGAGAAGATGTCAGATGATTTAAGTTATTTTAGTAAATTAGAAAATAAGATTATCTGCCAGGACTTGTTAGAAGCTTAAGAATAGTGGAAAAATCAGTGACTTCTCTGTGTCTGGGGGACATAAATCAGAGAGGGATAGGATTGTCAAATAGCATTGTTTTGGATACATCAGAGACATCACTCCACAGAGAGTTATAACAGGTTACCAGTAATGTTTGCACAGAATGTTTTCTCCTCCAGTGTCACATAAGAAAACGGAGTTATTTTTGCCTAACTTATGGCTCTTAATTTTCCATGTAATTTAAGAAGTCAAAGATGCCAGTGATTTTTTTAAAAAAGTAATGCCATATATCTAGTTGGCAGGAATAGAGGATAAATATTTGAATGCTAAACACTTGAATAGATAACATTTTATTCTCATTTATGGAAGAAACCTAAATTTCATTAGATGCAACAAGAATAAGAGATAAGAACATATTCATCTGTATTTATAAATTCATGGTCTTTGCAGCGATATCCAAAAATCCTGTGGAATAACAGTGTTTCTCCATAAAATATTTTCTCTGTAAAAGACATGTCTAAAATTGTATGATTGATTTTGCTCCAGTAAAAAGGAGTGGAGGAGTATTTCAATAATTTGTATATCTGAAACAGTTAATAGAAAGGTTGCCTCGATAACTTTGAATTATCTAATTATATGTATATATTGTGTTTACTTATTTTTATGTATCAGCAGATTATCCTGGGCAATGGGATCACTGTTTTATTACATTTTCCTCTATATGTTATTACATTTTTAAAAAAGAAAAAAGCCCACAAATAAATATTATTTGTTGAAAAAGAAACTGCAGTTGACCCTTGAACAACACAGGTTTGAACTTTGCTGGTTCCCTTATATGTGGATTTTTTTTCCAACCAAAAGAGGATTGAAAATACAGTATTCCCAGGATGCAAAATCTGCATACACTAAGGGCTGACTTTTCATACACATGGGCTTCACAAGGACTTGCATATGCACTGATTTGGGTTTACACGGGGGTGGTGATTTGGATATAAGCAGGTGGTCCTAAAACCAATTTCCCTAGCATGCGGAGGGATGACTGTATATGTGAATAAGACTTAAATTATATTTCCAAATTGGGGATGGAATCAAATATTTTAGTAACAATTCTGTTGATTACACTTCTATTTTTAATCTGGTAGGACTGTATTTATTTTTTATTGTGTGTGTGTGTGTGTTGTTTTGGGAAATAATTATAAAAGATTTGTGAGTTATTTGGATGTATGCTATTCCAGATACTCCCGTTTCCCTTCTTCTTTTTTTTTATTTCAAGTTCTTCCCTTGAATTGGCATTCATAATTTAGAGAGACTTGTTTACTGTACATTGAATACTTATAGGTTACCTGTTATTATTTTAAAAGCATGCTAATATAACATTTTACATATACCTTTATTTTATTTTTAAAATACAGTTAAATTGCTTTTAATCTTAGGCTTTAATTGAATTTTTTTTTCCCATGGATTTTTCAGAGGGGAAGGTTATTCTCTGTACCTAATGTATAGGCTCAATTTCTGGTGTCATTCAGAGAAAAATAACTGATACAAGATCTTTATATAATTGGTTTTGGTGTGGATATGGACAGGGGAGTCATTTAAAAAATAGGAACAATAGAAGTACCTTTCTGGTTTTGTCAAGCATACCATAAAACAACAGTTAATACTTTCAAAATGATTTTCTTTTTTCAAAAAACAATTTCACTCAAAAGATGAGTTGATAGAATAATGATAGATAGATGTGTGATAAACAAATACAATATTATGTAATTATAAAACCTAGATGATGAATATAGATGTTAACTGTACAATTATTTCAGCTTTTCAACTTTTAACTATATCTGAAACTTTTCATAATAAAATGCTGGAAACTTCTCCCGTCTCCCCCCCGAAAAAAAAGAAAAAGAAAGAATTTCACACAGAGAAAGTCCAAGAAAGTCTCCAATTGCTTTTTTCTCTTTTCTTTTTTTTTTTTTAACCTTTGAGCAAATGCTTTCATCAATCGTATGTGTTCATGGAATGCAGTTGTAATTTCTACATAAAATGAAGTTAATTGTCTTTAAATAGTTGTTAGCCACATTTCCAGATAAAATGCCCAATACTTTCTGAAAAAAGTTATCAGTTAAATGACGTCAACTAGCTTGCACTCTGCGTCATTAAGTTTGACAGAGGTGTGAAAATGAAACATAGATAGAGCTAGAGCCCTGGTAGTGGACAAGCTATGTCATTCATGACTCATTTTAAACAATACAACTTTAGATGTTTTATAAAGCCAAAATGTGGTCAGAATTTGTAGTGAGCATGTTAAAAGCTGTGGTGTGCACTATTTCTATGAATGTACCTTAATATCTTTAATATCTTCTCCATAAGAGATTGTGACCTTTGGGTTGATTCCATTTTTTGTGCTGCTTTTAAAAAGAAAACTGAAAAGTTGAGTAGTTTATTATTGGTTCCTACATGAAATGCAGACCTAGACAAATTGCTGAAATTTATTTGTAATCTGTTGTCTAGCAAATTATGTGAATTTTAACAAAAAGCGTAATTCCTTCATTAAAAATATCTGAACTCAATAAGAAAATAGACAACCCAATTAAAATATGAGCAAATGATTTGAACAGACACTTGGCCAAAGGAAACACACAGATGGCAAATGAACATACAAAAAAATGCTCAACACATTTGTCTCTAGGGAATTGCAAATTAAATAACGGTGAAGTACTACTCCACACCCATTAAAATGGCTAAAATTCAAAAAACTGGCCATACCAACTGCTGGCAAGATTGTGAATCAACAGGAGTTCTTATTCATTGCGGTTGGAATGCAAAAGTGGAAGACATTTTGGCAGTCTCTTACTAAAGCTAAACACAGTCTCACCATGTGATTCCGCAGTCATGCCCCTAGGTATTTCCCCAAATCAGTGGAAAACATGTCCACACAAAAACCAGCACTTGAATGTTTATAGCAGCTTTATTCATAGTTGCCGAAACTGGAAGCAACCAAGATGTTTTTCAGTGGGTGAATGAATAAATAAACTGTGGTATATCCAAATAATGGAATATTATTCAGCAGTAAGAGGAAATGGGCTGTCAAGCTACAAAAATGACGTAAATGGGTCTTAAATGGCATATTGCTAAGTGAAAGAAGGCAATGTGAAAACTCCACATACTGTGTTATTCCCATACACATTCTGGAAGTGGCAAAACTATAGAGTGGAAAGATCAGGGGTTTGGGGGATGGGAGGAAGGGTTGAGTAGGTGAAGCACAGGAGAGTTTTAGGGTGGTGAAACTATTCTGTATGATACTGTAATTATGTGACACTGTCTGTCAAACCCCATTGAAGTTTACAACACAAAAAGTAAAACCTGACTGTATGCAAAAAATCCTTGGGGATGTCAAAGGAGATCCCAAGGTAGAATGCAGACTATGACAAAGGAGCCTATTACAAATGTGTGACACAACCTCACTGAACGTCATGGGGCAAAAAGGTGCTCACCTAATTAACTTTGGAAATGGAGGGAGTCTGTAAGACAAAAGACAAGCGAAACTACACACTTTATTTCAGTAAGGTAATCAAAAACAAGAAAGTCTGGGAAACTATCATAGCCAAGAGAAGCCTGAGGAGACATGATGACTAAACATAATGTGGTATCCTACAACAGAAAAAGGCATTGGGTGAAACCTAAGGGAATCTGAATAAACAATTGACTTTAGTTAATTTTTAAATTTTTAAAAATATTACCAGGCATGATGACACGTGCCTGAAGTCCTAGCTACCCAGGAGGCTGAGGTTAGGAGGATTGCTTGAGCCTAAGAGTTTGAGACCAGCCTGACAGCCTGAGCAACATAGCGAGACCCCCATCTCTAAAATATATATATGTGTGTATATATATTTATGTATATTTATGAATATGTTTATATTTGTATACATACTTACATATATTTATACACACACACCCACAGTCCAGCTTTCTTTGAGATTATCAAAGAAAGGTCCTCAAACAAAGCTACTTTTATTAATCCTTTGGAGTTACAGATGGATTGGATTTAGGAACATTTGTGTTCATTTCCTAGTGTCTACAATTTCTGTTTTATGCTTCAAATAATTTTGTGCTTTGTAAAAATCTTGGTACAATTTCCTTTTGCAAATGTAAACAGAGCCTAATTTAATGATCTGTTTGTTCTCAGCTTTGGGAATTACAGAGTGCACTCACACATGTGGACACCTCACACTCACCATCCTTTATTGCAATGTATGCTCAATAATTATTGATTGAAATAGCAACTTAGTCATAACCAGCCTCTTCCTATGAAGATTTTGAAATGGCCTATAATAGAAAGACAGTCAATTAATAATTTATAAATAAGAAGAAGTGGAAAGTCAGTACCAGAGAAAATTCGTGTTTGAGTCAGACCCACAGGGATGTGTAAATAATTTTTGAAATGTCAGCACATCAGGTTTTCTTTTAGCTACTGTTTAATTCTGGAATGACAAACTCAAATGCCTTTGAGAGCTGGGCAGATGCTGTAAATATGTGCAGTTGGTGAAGTGTAATATAGTAGGAGGTGGTGGAGTCTCTGCTTACCCTGCCAAAGACATTCACTTGATTGGACACCACACTTGGGGTAGCTGCCAGTTTGCTTTAATTTTGCCCTAAATTTTTGCTCAGTGAATCAACTCATGTAATCCAAGGGATATTATTAAGTAAACATTTGATTGTTTTATGGAGAAGGGAGGAACAATATATGTGAGTGAAATTTTGTCTTTTTTTTTTTTCATTATTACATGACATCAAACCTGATACCATCCAGATCACTTTGCAGTTAGGCAGGCCTAGCCTAATTTTGATCCCTGTATCCAGACTGTTGCCGAGTGCCTCCCCCTACAACCAGTGGCTCCTAAGTGGAAATGTGTGCTCTGCTATTGTCTCTAGGGTTGCTGAGCCATTAACACACACTCTACCTCTTTTATTCAAGCATACATGAGTAATAAAAACAATATCATAATTGCCACCTGGTGGACAGTGATCATAAAATCCATCAGATATGAAAGAAGCTTCCTAATTTCAGCTGTTAAAATGTTTTTGTTTTTTAAAAAAGTATTAGGGTAAATTAAGTAGGGTACTCTAGGAATGTTTATATAGTTGTTTTCATTGTGAGATCATATACCAATACTTTAGAACACCAGTAACTTACCTGGGAAATCTGGGACTTTTAATTCACAGCCATACTTGTTTGTTTTGTTAGATTTGAATTACTCACTTTTTCTTTGTACAGGTTTAATTTGATGTTTCCCAAAGCATGGTATACATATCACCGATAGTATATAAAATGATTTTTACGTATGTTGTGAGCTATGTGGGCATTTGTAATAGGTATCAAAATGGTCATTTAAACTGTTCCTATAAGAACAGTAGAGTCCCTCTCTGTTCTTTTTAGGCATTCCAGCAAGCACCTTACATCAAAGATTAACTCAAAACATAATATTCTGGCAGAGGGATCAGCTCAGTTAATGGGGTCAAGCAGCAGAATCCTTCACTGCGAGGGAGGAAGAGCCAAATAAAATTCTCTACTGGACCACTGCTCCAAAGCTGTTTGGCTGCCCAGGATTGCCAGGGATCTTGTTTCTTATTTATGTAAAGACGAGAGAACCAACCACATACTTTGAATATCACTCATCTCACTGTGAAAAAGTATTTCCAACATCCCTTATGCTAATTAATGAACCCTCTGATACAGAATTGGTGATACTTGTAGTGCGTGTGTGATTGTCTAGGTTTCTTTGAATGTGAATCATTGATAGGATATTTAATATATTAACTAACTGTCTTCCTCCACTGTTTATACTGAAGTATTTTAAAGTTAATTACAGTGTAACAAGGTAGTATGTGGATGAAATTTTCTCATTTTAATATTGTGTGTTAGAAAAATATAGCTTTTTTAAAATGAAAATCTGCAATTTTTCACATACTGCTTAGGATGAGACTAGGTTGCTTTTTTAATAAAGTAACTCTCAAGTATTGTTAATAGTACATGTGGCACTCAGAAGTTCAGTGAAGTCCAGGAATGATGAAGTTTGGAAGTCTGGTTTAATTGAATGACTTCGGTTTTGTTTTTGTTTTTTTTCCTGGACAGAATTTTACTATTAACTTCTTTTCCCACTGACTTGCCCATTATCAGTGGGTTTTGCTCTTACATGGTGTAAACCAATTTTCTGCATTTCATAGTAAAACATTATCCCAAGGAACACCTACCTTCTTTACAACCAAATAGGGCCATATGAAAATTTTTTTAAAAAACTTGTTGCGGCCAGGCGCGGTGGCTCACGCCTGTAATCCCAGCACTTTGGGAGGCCGAGGCAGGCGGATCACTAGGTCAGGAGATCAAGACCATCCTGGTGAACACGGTGAAACCCCCTCTCTACCTAAAAAAATACAAAAAAAATTAGCCGGGCGTGGTGTCCCAGCTACTCGGGAGGCTGAGGCAGGAGAATGGCGTGAACCCTGGAGGCGGAGCTTGCAGTGAGTGGACATCGCGCCACTGCACTCCAGCCTGGGCGACAAAGCAAGACTCCATCTAAAAAAAAAAAAAAATTGTTGCATAAAATGGTTTAAGTTTAAATGGCCTTCTCTAAATAAATATGACTAAGTTACAGAATTTTAGACAATTTGCTTCAGTGACTGTCTCTTTGTGCTTAAAGCATTTTCAATGACCATCATTCAGTATTCTAATTAAATAAAAGTAATATTTCATTAGATAATGATAGATAATGATTTCAAAAGTATATGGCTTTAAATATATAGATACGATGTACACGTTCTAAAAGCAAATTTTTTGACATTTACTTGGAAAAAATTAGTGTTTTAGCCAGGCGTGATGATGTGCACCCTTAGTCCCAGCTGACAGGAGGCTGGAGTGGGAGGATTACTTGAGGCCAGGAGGTCAAAGCTATAGTGTGCTGTCATTGTGACTGTGAATAGCCACTCTACTCCAGCCTGGGCAACATAGCAAGACCCTATCGCCATTGAAAAGGGAAAAAAGAATCGGTTAAAATTGGGGTTATCTCTTCTGTTAGCCACAATGGGATGGCAGTTTTAGGACAATGAAGGACAGATACCAGTGGAAAGGGTTTTTGCAATCCCTTGATTCCATACAGTAGGAAGTGCCCATCCAATCAGTACTTGTCCTTTTATAGCTACTTTCAGTCTGCTTCCCCAAAGGTGAAAGTCTCAATATTTCAGGGCCACAAAACTGCTTCTTTTTACTCATCTTTGGGGAGAGATGATAAACCAATGCCTACTTCCTGTGAGAGCCACATCCAGCTTCCATTTCACAGGAGAGAAGTGTGGAGCCCTTTTCATTACTTTCCTCAGAGCAGAAATTGTGGACCAGTACAAAATTTGCTTACTACACCTAAAACATCTGAGGGCAGGATTTTAATTTTCTGTCTCTTTTTTAATTGAAAATTTGCAAACAAGTAAACTTCTAGAAAATATGGGGTTTTAATTTTAGCATTTGTGGAGTTTTAGTATAGAATTTGCAGGTCTTGCTTATTATTTTCCCTCATTACATTATGCTGTGTAGTCTGCCTTCTGTAGAGGACCACTGTGATCCTTGTAGATGAACAAGATAGTAGGAAACAATCCGTTAATCTCATTTTTCTCATGAGAAGCAACAAAAGCATTATAAGGTGATGCTAGAGGGTCTCAAACTACCAAAAAGTTTCCTCAGTGATCTTCATAACTGTAAATTATTAGGATCTCCTTCATTTGTGGTTTAGATCGGAATGCTTTTTAACCTGTTTGTCTTCTGAACAAGTTGGATGTGCAATTTGGCAATTCCATTTGCACCGTGGGGATTAATCTGAATGTAGACTCACATTGTAAGTCTTCTTAGAGGGCTGGAAGTAATGAAGTTCGTCCCAGGATATATTCAGTCAGGAGAAAAATTGTAGAAAATTGTGTGATTATAGCAAGTCAAAATACTACTAACTAGAACTGATTAAATTCCAACGCACATCTTCCTTCGGATCTTTACATATTTCATATTAATGCTACATTAGTTATTTTTCAACTGTGATAAAATTCATATCGTATAAAAGTAACCATTTTAAAATGTACAGTTCGTTGGTATTTAATACATTCATTCACAATGGAATGTAACCGTCACCTCTATCCAGTTTCAAAGATTAATCTGCTTTCTGTCTCTATGGATTTAACTATTTGGGACATTTCTTATAAATGGAATTCTACAATATGTGATCTTTTGTGTCTAGCTTTTTTCACTGAGCATAATGGTTTTGTGATTCATGTTGTAGTGTGTATCAGTATATCATTCCTTTTTATGGCTGAATAATATTCCATCATTTGTAAATGCTACATTTTGTTTTTCCATTCATTTGTTGATTGGACATGTGGGTTTTTTTCCATCTTTTGGTTATTATGAATAGTACTGCTGTTAACATTTATGTACCAGTATTTGTTTGAATACCTGTTTTTAATTATTTGAGTATATATACCTGGGAGTTGAATTGCTAGGTCATATGGCAATTTTGTGTCCAACTTTTTGAGCTAAACTCTTTTCCGTAGCATCTGCACCATTTACATTCCTGTCAATACTAAATATTTATGCTAAGATCCTGAACTGACTCGTGGACTTCCAGATGAAATTATGAACAATCTGGAATTTTTTGTTATAATTAGATAACACTAGCATATATTGTTATGAAATTTTTCAAAGAAAAGCTGTGAAACTGGTCCATTTTTAAAGTTTGTGTTTGGATAGTCGTAATTTTTTATGTCAGTGATCTTCAGTCATCTGAACGTACTTTTTAAGAACAGTGTTTAAGAACTGAATTTGCTCTGTTATTTAAATTATTATGCCTTATTCCTTTCTCGTTTTGTCTTTTATATCTAACATGCAGGTAACATTTTTGAAATATTTAGCCAATTTAGGAATCAAAGAGTTATACAGATTATTTAGAATTGGAGAATCTTTCTGTATAGCAATTTTTAAGTTGTTTTTTACTTGATTGACAGTAATTTTACTGTGTAAGGAAGTCGGTTACATCCTTCCAGTTTCCAGTTCAGCACCTCTTTTGTGCTGTTTTCTATTATGCAGAACTTAAAGTTTTGGCAGCTTAATCTTTTGTTGCTCATTGTTAATGTTTTCAGTTACTTAATAAGCAGAACTGGCTTTTTCATTTAAATTACATTTCGATTGATTAAATGTACTTTTTTGGGGGGTCACAGAATGTGATAGACCATTCTTGGTGCCTACCAAATTGCTATCCACTCTTCCTTCCAACTTTCTTCCTATTGGAAAGGATCCCAATTTTGTTCTAATGATTTCTTTCTTTTTTTTTTTTTTTTTCTTTTTTCTCATGTGCTCTGGGAAGGTAAGCTTCCGTGGCCCCAGGGTCTAAATAATAGTTATTCTTGTAGAGTTAATCCTATTCCCCATGCCAGTAATTGGTTTAAGCTGAAGAGCTTCTGTGAGCAGTTTAAACACGGAGTAGTTTATTCTTTCAAGTAAAGCAGCCCCAGAGATAAGTATTCTAGGGTTGGAATCAGAGTTCCTTCCATTTTCCTGCTTTACTGTCCTAGAATGAGACTGATTTTCTCAAGATTAATTCATGCTCTGAAATGGCTGTCATTACATCCAGAAGGTATAAAAATCAGAAGGGCAAATGAACTAATTTACTAAGGTCCCCCACCTCATTGGCCATGCCTAATTAACATGCCTGTACCTAGTTGCAAGGGGAAGCCAGGAAATGTAGTACTTTTGCAGGGTGCTTTCCTTCCCTGAATAAAGCTGAGCAAGAAAAAAAGAATGGGCAATGGATAGCAATGACCAATCTCTGCCACAGCAGCATTTGTTGAAGGTTAACCAGGTTTAGAGTTCAGTAGCAGCTGTTTTGCAAAAACCTTTGTAAGAGAACATTTCATTCAAAATCTAAACAGTAATATAAGCTAAGTCAAACTTGTTTTCAAGTTCATATCACATCTCATTTTCTTTCGCATTCATTTCTGCAGTCATTCACTGCATCACCTCTGGACAGTGGGAGCCCACTAAGATCCCAGCTTAGTGCTTTCAGTTGTTGTGGTGGGTCCTTAGTGTAAGTCCTGCTTCACAGCAAATGAAACTACTTCATGGGAAAATCAGCTTTCCCAAGGGCATTTGTGATAAACCCAAACCGTCGTCAACCCTCCGTGTGACTTATGGTCCTCTGCTGATAAATCTCCTTTGATTATAACCCTTCTCTCTTTAGTAGCTGTTTGTGGCCTACTATGTTACACCCAGGTCCCTTTGTCTAATATTCACAACCTTCAGTCCTGTTCTTTACCTGCCTTACTAAGCCATTGCATTATAACTAAGCCAAACTAACTGTTTCATTTTTACCCCAATATATTTGCATCATGACTTCCTATTTTCTACTCTCCAGATCCTGCCTATCCTTTACAGGATTCAAGCTCAAAGCGCATTTATATTTTTCTCTGTTTTTTCTGATCTGCGTGTCTTTTAGAACGATAGCTATTGCATAATGAGGTCTGATTATATGTCAGACACTATTGTTGTAAGGCTTTAATGTTTTTGTGTGTTTCATCATAACAACTGTATGAGGAAGATGTTATTAGACCCATTTCAGAGATGAAGGAAGAACTGAGGCACAGAAAAGTACAATAGTTTTCCTAAGATCTGATCCAGAATTCTGATCTAGGCAACCAAAGTGCATTTGTGCAGTCGCGTATCCGGCTCCAGAGTTCATTTATGCAGTAGCATATCTAATATTCTCACTTGTATTTTACTTCTGTGCTTATCTAGCCCCTTTACTCACCCACACCTAGTTTAAACATTCTCTTTTTTTCTTTTAATTTTTTAATTCTCCTACAGGATCTAGAAAAAAATGCTTATTTTATGGAAAAAGCATTACACTCTAGATATTTGCTAAATAAATGAAAAATCTATTATTAGCCAAGTAATCAAATCTCAAACCATTTATGTGATTTTTTTTAACACTAGACAGCAGTATGTGTAACATTTTCAATAAATTTCCAAAATAAAGGATAAGTGGTTTCATTTAAAAGGAAAGAAAAAACTTGTTAACAAAGGAATTTATACAAATGAAGTGAAAAAAGGAAAAAGAAATCTGCCCTCCAGTGTCAGAAATATGAATGTAGAAGTGTGGCCAGTTAAAACTTGTTTTTGTTTTTTAAGTTACTCATAGCAGAGAAATATTTAGTTTGTTTTTTGTTTGGTTTTAAGGGAAAATAGCCATACCCCAGTAAAGCTTGATGTTGGCAGGCAAATGGTCTTGGTTGGAGTTGCTGACATGAGACCACATGACTGTGTCTGTTATGCAATATCATGGTGAGTCAAGGACAACGTATGAAGTCAGTTACTTTTTCAGTACCTTTCATTGAGTCCGTTGTAGAGATAGAAGTGTCTTTTAGGTCCTAAGGCTGTGTCTTAATCATGAGTCTCCATAACACAGTCTGTCCTGTACTGTGGTAGTAAAACTTTTTTAAAACAGGGTATTTTCTTGCTTCCCTACAAAAGGGTAAACAGGAGTTTCTTAATAAGTAAATCAAGCTAACACACAAAGCAACCATTGTAAGAGTTTCTTTGAGGCCTTTTTTTTTTATGATAATGAAACTGGTAACACTATCATATGTTTAATTCTATTCCTGCATCAAAAACATACCATATATCTTCCAAGCAGATGGTACAAGTGTAGAATTGACTGTTAGTACTTGAATAATAGATATATTGTTGGTAAATCAGGCTCTGTAGAAAATGAGTTAGATTTTATTTCCTTCAGAGTGAAAGTCATTTTATATACAGTTAGAGTGTAAGTCACAAACTGCCATTCACAAGTGTACATTCACATAAATATATGCAATTTTTGTCAATTTTGAAAAATGTATATTCATCCAAAAGGTTATACTTAGGACCTAGGTAAGGAAACTACAACTAAATTCCTATACACACACACACACACACACACACACACACATTATATATATGTGTATATAAATATATATTTACTATATATATTTACTCTTAAAGCTTGAGTTAATTTCATATTCATATTTGTGATTTCATATTCATCAGTGTGTTCTTGAATCAGAATTTATTATGCTAGAATTTGAAGATTATCTTTCAGAAAGCATAAATTTTTACAAATGTAATTTTTTATTACCACTGTATATTTAATTATAAAATCAGTAAATTTAAGTTTTTATACATTTGTTGCATATATACTCTTTGACTGGAAATTTTTCTAGAACTGTGGTGATTAAGCTGAAAATGTGAAGATTCCAGAGTCCATTAAAAGAGTCACCACTCAGTCTGTTTTTTTCCATTGAGAGAAATTGTCTTCAAGCACCCAAAGATAGAGTTTAAATATGCCAAAGGAGGTATAAATATAACCACACATTTCTCCTATAGCTCAGAAGCTGAGATGCCATATGAAAACAAGGACACAGGGAAGAAATAGGATTAGTTTTATTGCTCAAATCATTGCTGCTTTTTAGATTGTATTTCTCATTTTGGTTTGTATTTGGCTGTATGAGTGAACTTATTAGATGTTAGTACAGTCTCCATGAGTATATACTTTCCACCTGGTGTGCAAAATAGTTTACATTGACAGATTATTTGAGATGGAAGTACCCATGTCTCCAAATTTTGTTGGTTATGCTGATTGTTCCTAATATGTAGTACTGGAACTACCCGAGTGAGGGAGATGGGGGTAGATCTCTCTAACATTTGAGCTGGAGCTAAATAATGTAAATTAGTGAGATATGCAAGTTATGACAGTTCAGAAGGAGGAACTTGTGGCTACTAATCTCATACAAGAAGTGGAAAGAATTTAGAAAGGATTTGGAAGAAATAAGGAGAACAAAAAATGTCTAAGTTAGTCTCTTACTAAACTGGCCTTACTTGTCATTGATAAGTTGAGAACCTGATATTTTCTAATTACATGGTTCTGAATCCCGTTAGTAAGCAAATGTATTTTAGAGGTTGTCACCCTCTGAGGAGGAAGATTCTAATGTATGAAGGGCTTTTTCATTATAATTGGTCTCTTACTAAGCAGGTGTTTATGGATTCATTTGATTCTTAAATCATTCAACTCTTCCAGTTACTTTTTCTAAGGGTTGCGGTGTAGTGAAATTTCAACTCTAAAAGAAAACCAAGATGATAGCATGGAGCAACCCTTGAACATGTATTGGGTAGTGGATGAAAAATATCTGAACTTTTATGTTAGTATTAAATGAGGATGACGAGACTAGCATTCTGTTTAGAAGTTGTTTGATCCCATATCCACATCAATTGTCTTCCTTGGTGGCATAGAATTTATTCTTATACTCTACTTCAGTTTATATAGTGGTTACCTGTGCTGTAAGTTCATGGGATATTTGAAGCCTACCTCAGGTAATCATTAGGTGTAAAGGTTTAATTTCTGTAAGCTGATTTACTCCTTACCTGATTACCAACTTCTAGCAGACGATAATGAGGAAATGAAAGAGAGAAAGACACCATATTTTCAAATTATTTTAAAATTTACTTTTGTAATTAGTGTTACTTTGGTTTTTCTTTTTTTAAGTCGTGAACAAATGGTATGTGCTATACCAAAATAAATGAATTTGGAAATTTGGGGAAAAGGGTGAAAGGAGATTATCATTATTCTTAATTTTTGCCTCTGTTTAAACTTGGGATGTAATATGCAGTTGTCCTCTTCTCATTGTACTAGTATTTTTCTGATCTGAACAACTTGTATTAAATTACCTAGGCAATAAAAATCAGTAGTCAACTGGTGAAGAAACATTTGCATGCATCGTGTTGTACAGCACTATTACTTACTGTATGGAAAAGAGATTGGTAGGAGATCTGTTTCTTACCCGTTAAAAGAACTACTTTGAATATGTGTGATGAGTAAATTGGTACCAATTTATGGTATTCAGAACACCGCATGCTGGATTTAGTTGTTTGAACAAGAAGCCTGTTTACTAGAGTGAATGCTGGGAAACTAGCTTAAGTCAAGGTCAAGGCTGGCACTTGGAAGAAGAAAGTGATCAAGGTTTTAAATGGCACTGAGAAGTAGAGTTACATAAGGGCTGAAAAATTATAAATATCACAATTAGATATTTAGTCATTATCACAAATATTGCTGAGGAATGTGCTGAAACATGTTATTTGGTGGAGAATACTTTGGAGGCCCTCACTGGATTTTTTTCTGTGGCTTTTTAATGAAGCATTGTTCCTGACCTATAGTATAGAGATAACGTGAAAAGAGAATAAGGATTAATTGAGATTTAGCATTCCCCTTGATTTAAAGACGTTATTAGCTCCCACGAAGTAGTGGAGCATTGATCCACAGTCCTCCTAAGCTTCTTTTCCTAAAATGTGGTTTGGGCAGAATTGAGAAAGCTAAGCTTGTTGTCAGTGACATTTGGGGAAAACTGGGCAGAAGTTTACAAGGAACTTGTGAGAATTGCCCTATTTGTAACCTATTTTTTTTCTTGAATGAATAGTTTCTCTTTAACCGGGCATTCTTTTTAAATGTAAAATTTAGATTACATCTTAGATTAGCGCTTTTATAGCTGCTGCTACCTGTAACTGAAATCGCCTCTTCAAACAGTCAGGTCGGCTGTCAGTTTGTTAAGCCTTTTCCAGATTCCCCCAGGCATTTAGCCATTTCCTCCTCTGTGCTCTACAAATGAGGTTGTGTTATAATGATCTGTTTACAGCTCTTTCTCCTTCTTATTAAACTGTCACTTCAGGCTCTTAGGGCCTTGAGAGCAGGGACCTTATCTTATTCCCCCCTTCACAACTGTGTTTTCCTTGTGGTAGTCCTTCTGTAAACCGAGACTGTATAAAAGGGCCTGACCCTCACAGGTTCTAGAGAAGCTGTGCAGGGTGCTGGTAACTTCATAAACCAAACACTTGGTTGACCTGATGCTTCTTAGTATCCCTCATAAGCTTCCAGAGTCTCTTGACACATCCCTGCTGATTCGATGTATTGTTTTTCTCCTGGCAGCCATATGCAGAACCACCATGCCACTGTGTAGATTATGCAGACATCATGCTGCAATTTTATTACAAAAATGTCTGCCTTCAAATGGGGTGATTTTATAGCATATACAACAGTGAATACACCTAAACCAGCTCTGTCAGGATAATACAAAATTCCTTCTTAGTAAGTTTTTAGAGGTGTTTTGTTACAGCTGTCTGATGAGAGAACAGTGAAGGCTTTATTATATAATAGAAGATCAAACTGATTTGGGGGTAAGGATAGTAATATTACGATATTTTAATCTTCATACAATGTTTATAGGTTATAGCTTATGTTTTTTTATTATCTTTTAGTTTTTCTGATTGGGTTTTTAAAGGGGCTGTCCTTGGCTTTTAGAACTGTGGAAAAGTTGTTTCATTGACTTCTTTTTCATGTTTCTGAGAATGGATTTGTTTTCTTCTATTGTATGAGGAGCTTAAACTTGAACATATTTGAAACTAACAAAGCCTTCACTGAAAAAAATGAGAAAGATCATGAATCACTACTTCTCTAAAACATATGCAAACCCTTCTGGTTATAGCAAACTGTGTTGGCTTGCTTATCTATATTTCAAATTACATGATGAAACAATTTTGTTTTCTCAACTTGAGATGCTATTTTTAATTTTTGTTACAGCAGTTTCATGTGAAAGGAATTTGTTTTAGCACCAGTTATGTTGCGTGTTAGATTTAGTTGTAAGACAACTCAGATTGAGGTATCTAAAAATTTTTATGTCAGTAGCATTCTAACAAGGTACGTACAATATGTTTTGTAAAACGGTTTGCCCACACACTGTTAAAAATCCCCATTTTGGGTACAGGGCAGGAACTGTAGAAGAAATACAGTCAGCCACTAAATGTCAGTCAACATTTAATGAAACGTTTATTATGTGGTAAGCACTGTTCGAATTGCTTGACATGGTTTTTCTCATACAATAATCAGAAAAATCTCATGAGGATTACATTATTGTTTATTTTCTGAAAGGAAATGGAGTCATGGGGAGGCTAAGTAACCTGCCTGTGGTCAGAAAACTGTTGAGAAAAGGAACTGGGCTTGAACTGGGGTCATCTGACTTCATAGCTGATGTGCTTTTGACCTTTAAGCCGTACTGCCTTCTGTGTGAATAGGCATATGAAGAAAGGTTTAACCTCACTTTAAATTGAAACATACACACAATTAAAACAGTGTGATGACTTTCTTGCAAAGAAGAAAAATAATTGTCAGTATTCAGTATGAGCTGAGATGTAGGGAAAGGAGAAATTTAATGCACTGAGGTGCAAATATACATTGTTACCCCTTTTTGGAGGATAGTGTGTGTAAATGTTGAAAACATGCACATGTTGTGACCTATCCATCCCACTTCTGAGAATTATCCTACATAGCTAAACACAGAAAAGCACAAAGATATCTGAGCAGTCATCACAAAAGGAAAGTTAGGAATGTAATTGCTGACATGGAGACCTGTCCACAGCATATTATCGAGTGAAAGAAAGCATGTTGCAAAACAACATGTATAGTTCTATTTCCTTCTGTTAAATAAATACCTGTTTATGTTACAAACTCTGGTTTGAAATGATGTTCACCAAAATGTTAACAACTCTTATCTTTTCTACTAGTTAGTATACCTTGGTAATCAAATGTCTGGGCAGCGCAGGCACTCTACCTGGGGTTGAATCCTGTTTAATAACTTACTAGCATTGTGATTGTGGGCAAATTACTTAACTACTTTGTGCCTTAGTTACTTCAGTAAAATGGAGATCACTATTATAGAATCTATCTTGTTGGGTTGTGAGGCTCACATGAATTTGTAAAATGCTTAACATAGTAAGTGATCGATAAAACTGAGCAACCATCATCATCATTTCTGGGTGGTGGAATTCCAGGCAGTTTTAGCCTTTTATATACCTTTTATTGCTTGCATTTTTGAAACAAATATGTATTATCTTGGAAAGAACAGTAAAAACTGTTTTTTAGAGTCATTTTAGTTGGTGTGCTTATAGTTTAACAAGAAGTATCCATTTATTTAGAGCTAAGTTTATTTTAATACTCAGTAAATGCTTTCTTCAATAACTATTTGCAACCATATATCTTGGTGTTTTATCCTATGCTATATGCCAATTTTAAGGGAATTGAAATCATATTTTACTCTTATGGCTGGAAGGCATGCATAATCACAACAGATTCTTCCTGGAGGAGCTGCCTTAATTTGCGGCTGCAATGACATGTTTGAGTGTGACGTCAGTCTGGTGTCAGACTTCCAGAGTGGCAGGCCAGCCTCACAACCACAATGTATTTCCTCAGTGCTTCATCCCCATAGTGCTCATTGAGAACAGCTCAAAGACAAAGGAGTTGAGTCTTATTTTTACTCTAGTGTCCTTTTTGCCTGTAATTGAATATCCTTTTAAGAATTGATTTTGGTGAAGCCTGGTGAGTAATTCTTGTTACTTTTATGTATTAATAATCAGTAGCTAATGGCTAATTGAACAGTAGTCCTTTTCCTCTGTTAATGATCCTATGGCAAATAGTCTTTGTAGCTCTAGTGCCAGCACAATGTCTAGTGCAAAGGATTTATATACTATAAATATTATATCGTTGTAGAAATATAAATATATTCATTAGGTTTTCAAATGCTTGAACATTTTAAGATCTGAGCATTGGAAATATCTTCGTCTTCGTCTCTCTTTAACTTTAGACTACATGAATACATAGTAGTCACAAATTGCTTTAAAACCTAAAGATTTGTATTTAAAATCTTATTATACCTTATTTTTAACTTACTCAGAGAAGATGCTTGATTTGCCCCTAGACCTCCAAAGAGAATTAGATCAATAATTCCTCAGATGTTCCTGAGGAGGTACTAACACTATACATTATATAATGTTTTTTTAAGGTATATCAATACTAGTCTAAACTTATTAATAGAAGCTGCTATTTCTTTAATTCTTCAATTATTTGGGCCATTTCAGTGATACAATTCAAGATAGGAATCTTTACCGACTTAAAATTTAAGAGCAATATAATGGCAGGAGATTATATATTACAGATAGTATTTTATTTAGCATTTAAAGACATTTCTTAATTTTTAAAGAAATTTAGAGTTCTACTGTTAATTGTAGAGGCCAGGCAAGATTTATTAATAATATCAATTCATGTTTCTTTGAATTGTACTATGTAAATTGATGTTTGCTGTTTTAAAAGCATTAGTTTAAGAAGTAGGTTATGCTGGGTAAGTTTTTTATTTTGTTTTTAGACACAACTATTTTGCTTATAAATTCTTTTTCCCTGTTTCATATGGATGAATGATACCATTGTAATTTCATTCTATTTATATTGTACAAACTAAAGCCTGTAAAGTCTTACACTTTGCCATTTCTGGCATAATTGTTTTCTTGCATTTTCAGCAGCAGCCTTGTGATTTCAAGGTCTTTTAGAAGAATTTCCAAACAAAGTTTTTTCTTAAGAATAAAAAAAGAATAGTTTTTTTCTTATAATTGTGCTACTGTAGTTTTTTGTGTGTTTGCTACTCTAGTTTTCAAGTCTAGATGAGGAAAACATGATATGGAAATTCTTACTAAATATGTTAAATATTTTCACTTCAGTTTTCTGAAGCAGTTGAAGAATGACTTGCTGTACATATTTTTTGTGAATAATATAGTTAGGTATTGAAGTGATCTAAATCAGCTTTTTATATGTGAATGTGAAAGGAATAACAAGTTTTAGGAATTAACAATAACAGCTTCATATTACGACTCCCAGTATATTATACATCTATATTTAGAAGCATAGAAATGTAGAAGTAGGGCTTCAAGTTTGCTCTGTTTGACTTGAAAGTCTTAATTTAAGATCCACAATTTTTTCCTTAAGTTGCCCAATTTTCAGATTCCAACTAAGATTCTACCCAGTTTAAGTATACAGAGGAATATTTCTATTCTTTTTAAAAATTTATCTTAAATCCACTGAAAATGTTTTAACATGGCTTTAAGTCTGTATTTTAAACTTAATCAGTAAGTTACTGTGGTGATGATGAATTGGAATATTCAGTATACATTTTAAACAAAGATGTTTTTGAGACATTATGACATCATAGGTCATGGGTTGCTGCGAAAGTTCAAGTGAGGAGAAACTATTTCAACTTTTTTTTGTATGAACAGGAAATTAAATCTGGCAAAAAAAAAAAAAAAAAAAAAAACAGTAAAAGAAGAGGGCAATGAGCAGAGCTGTGGGGATAACTTGAAATTAACCTGAAAGTGTTTCTTGAGAATAAAGCAGTAAAACAGAGCACTTGTCGGTTTTCCAATGGGTAAGGTATGCTTTGAGGAACGCTTTCCACCAATACTATAGACTGCTTGAAAACGTATAATTGTGCTACTCTTCTTTGTTTGAAATTTAGCCTAGTAACTCAGATGGCATAGTATTGGTCTTAAGGCCCTTATAGTCTTAAACTGTGTTTTTGTTTCCTCGTGGTAGACAGTACAAAACCTTGTATATATGGGGTGCTTACTAAATATTTCAACAAGAAGAAAATGAATTGGCAAAGCAAGTTAAGTACCTGAGGTGGATATCTTGATCTTTGCATTGTAGAGACTCCATCTTCACTCTGGTGATCAAAACCTGCCAGTTAACTAGCCTATTGATAGCATGCCCTGCGTTGTACTCTGCTGGAAGGAAATGTCTCCAGAGTGAAATATTGCCATCACAGTGTCCTGCAGTGGCCAGTGGATTTCCCCCCATGTCTCTAGTTATTGCCCATTCTGCTCACAATGTCACTGCTATAGGAATTGGGCTACTTACCCTGCTATTCTGGGTTGGATTTCTGTCCCACTCGTGCCTCATCTGCAAGTGAGAAATTTCTCAGTGCTTGAGGATAATGATTTATTGACTAAACTGAACCTAAATTAAGTGCTGTGTGCATCACATGAAGTGTATTACTATTTGGGCTTTTTCAGGGTTTTAAAAAATATATTATTTTGGAATTGAAGTAAAAGAAAACCTAGTAGGGGAACAAATACATTGTTTCAAACTTATATAATGCATTTTATATACATAAACATATTGTTAGTTAAAGCCTAGATTTTCAACCACATTTCTTTGTGCCCTAGCCAGTGTCAATCTGCACTGAACTCCAGCCACATCTGACTAATCCCGCTGATTCCACCAGGCTCAATTCAAATGGTAGCCACTTCCATAATGCCCTCTCTGCTCTTTTCCTTTCTAAGCAAGATTAATCCCTAATCAGTTTCCCCTTTGTATTTTGTTTATGGTTATGTGACTCTTCATGTTTATTTATTTGTATTTATAATATTACTAAGGCTGTGTCACCAGTGCCTACCACATATAGAATGAATAAAGGTATTTGTTATGCTACGAGATAGCTATTTTGAAAGAAAGCCGACCGTTTTTTACAAAATCTTTTTGTATCATAGGAATATCATTTGACTTATGAGTCAGCTACTTTTTTATTCTTGAAGAAATGGTTTAGATCAAGCTCATGCAGCATATGAAAATGAATATTGCACGATAAAGAATAAGTGATTAGCAATTTTTTTCCTATTTAAATTGAACTGTTCCTCTGTCAATTTGACTCTATTGGAAAGAATGTGTTTTATCTACAGTAAAAATAATTGGATCTCTTTAAATTGTGTGGTAATTTATGTATAGGGTATAATTTGGTTAACTTTCTAAAGTGGAGTGTGACCACACACAAAAGAGTAGATTCTTAAACTTTTACTCATTTGCCTTTTGCTTCCTTCCCAATGGTATAATAAACTTCTATTTAACGCATGTAACAATAAAATATTACAAATTAGCATTCATTAGGGAGATTTTTTTTTTAAGACAGGGTTGTCTCTGTGGCCTAGGCTGGAGCATAATGGCACCATCATGGTTCACTGCAGCCTTGAACTCCTAAGCTTAAGGGATCCTCCCACCTCAGCTTCCTGAGCAATTGGGACTACAAGGATGCAGCGCCTCACCTGGCTAGGTTTTAATATTATTATTATTTTATTTTATTATTATTATTATTATTGTAGAGACAGGGCCTTTCTTTATTGCCCAGGCTAGCCTCAAACTCCTGGCCTCAAGCAGTCCTCTCACTTCGGCTTCCCAAAGTGCTGGGATTACAGGCTATGTATATTTTTGAATGCCGTATTATTGCTTTTAAATGACGAGAATATTTCTGATTATTGAAATGTTTCTGACTTGGGGTTCTGCCCAGTTTTAAAAGTCAGTAAGACTTTTGTGACAATATTTTTATGCAAGTGACTCTGCAACTTTTTGAGTAAGTATTCTTTTAACCCACTAAAATATACCTGTGAGCATTTTTATTCTGTTATGTGGCTTTATTATAAGTGCTTTTTCCATGTGTCATTCAACAGTAAACTTTAACCTTGGATCACATTATCAGTGTTCCTTATTCATTAAATTATAATTGTATGCAAGCCATTATACTTCACATTAAAGATGATGCAGAGAGCCCACTGTTATTTAAAGCAAGGAAGTGACATAATTTACTTGTTTCTAAGAAATCTGATTCGACTAACACATTCAAGTTCAGCTATTCTATGGTGAGGGCTCTATTAGATCCAGCTAATATGCCTTGGTATATAACCAGATACTTTATCCTTTTAAAGGGATATGGGTTTTATTGTGCTGCTTATGGTTAGTTTGGTTTGGTTTTTTGGTTTTGATTCCTATTCTACAGAAAGAAGTTGAAGCTCAACTTGGAGGATAAACTCAATAGTGAAGAGTCTTGTTACAATAAGGTGGATTGGGATGCTGTTAAGAGAGTCTTATGTTGTACATGATAAATACATACTGTCTTAATTTTTCAGTTGAAAAATAAATTGTAAAAATAGCTGGGTGCGATGACTCATGCCTGTAATCCCAGCACTTTGGGAAGCCAAGGCAGGCGATCACTTGAGGCTAGGAGTTCAAGCCTAGACAACATGATAAAACCCGTCTCTACTAAAAATACACAAATTCACTGGACATGGTGGTGGTGCCTGTAATCCCATCTACTTGGGAGGCTGAGGCAGGAGAATCACTTGAACCCGGGAGTTAGAGGTTGCAGTGAGCCCGAAATCACACCACTGTAATCCAGCCTGCCTGGGAAATAGAGTGAGACTCTGTCTAAAGAAAAAAAAAAGGAAAGAAAAATAAATTGTAAAAATAAATATAATTTTTTTTAAAAAAGAGAGTCTTGGAACCATATGTGCCAGCACAGTGGCTGAGATGTTATTAGCAGTCAGTATCACTTAATTCTAGAATACTTGGCAGAAAATTACTTTGGCAAATTAGTGTGTACATTTTAAGAATCGTATTTCTGTTTTAACCATATAGTACTAGTTAATCTACCCATTTTCTAAATGGTTAAGTTCACAGTCACTCAAATGACTTACAGGTGAAAGAATTATCTAAATTATGTTAAGCACTTTTGCTTTTAATTTATCAAGTGATGTAAAATGTAACTGTGCCATGATACTTGGGATGGATGTGATAGGTACATTTTGTTTTTAACTAGCATCATTCTTACATTACTTTCAAAATTGCTTTAAACTCATTAAAAGGTGTTCATTTTGTAAATTCTGGTGATTTTTGTTTTGTTTTGTTTTGTGTGTGTGTGTTTTCTTTTTTGAGACAGACTCTCAGTCTGTCATCCAGGCTGGAGTCAAGTGGCACGATCTCAGCTCACTGCAGCCTCTGCATCCCGGGTTCAAGCAATATGCATGCCTCAGCCTCCCTAGTAGCTAGGACTACAGGTGTGCGCCACTGTACCTGGCAAATTTTTGTATTTTTAGTAGACACAAGGGTTCACCATTTTGACCAGAGTGGTCTCGAACTTCTGACCTCAGGTGATCCGCCTGCCTCGGCCTCCCAAAATGCTAGAATTACAGGCATGAGCCACCACACCCAGCCCATTTTGTAGATTCTTAATGTGTATGCTGGTTTTATTCAAGAGAGCTTTTAAGAAAGATAACTTCGAAATTATCAGTGAAAAACCAAATTCTAAAACAGGGGAGTTGATATGTGAGCCTTTTATGTTTTGAACATTTAATTTTTTTCCCCTAAATGTTCTTAGTGTCTGTAATAATGGTTTTAGCTTTGTACTTACAGTGTTACATCATACTCATATTTTCTCACTGGGGTTTAAGTCATCTCCTCTAAGTCAAGCAAGATTTTTAGTTCCTGTTGGGTGCAACACATGCTTTACAGTTGTTATTATTTGTATTTAAATTCTTTGATACTGGTAGTGGTAGAAATGTGAAGTAACATTTCTAAATCTGTTTTGGTGGTAATTTTGTCTGAACAGCTAAGAGTAGAAAATGATTGTGAAACTTCCAAGGATGAGAGGCATTGGGTTTAAAATTAAATCGGAATTGGGAAAGGTTTCATTGCTGTGCTTCAGATAGAAATGATCCTGGGGTGATGGTAGGCAGTGAGATGAGAGGAGGAGGGAAGAGGAGCAGTGAGGGAGGCAGCATGTGCATGGCACATCTGCTGTCAGTGGAAGAAGGAAAGGGCCTCTGAGGAAAGTATGGCTTTATTCTGTTCTAGTGTCGTTGAACAGAAGATGAAAGACAGAACTGAGAAGTCTCACTGGCTGTGTAAGAGTTGGAGAAAGGGGCAGCTGTTGAAAGGTTGGGATCTGAAAAGGAGAGCAGCTCAAGCCTTGGAGGCACTCCTATTTGGAGTATGACTTCTGGCAACTTTCTAAATGCTATGAGCCTCAGTTTATGTATTCATAAACTGCAAATAATAACACCTACCTCAAATGGGCTCTGTGAGGATTGTCAAGGCCATTGTATGACAGCTGAATATGTGAGTAGCACTGAGTGAAATGCTTAAGTGGTAGCTGTTATGGTGGTGATCATACTATTTATTGCTGGAGGTGAGGATGAGTGAAGTTTTCACACCTGATTAATCCCTTCTTTTCCCCCAACAAATTGGAAGTTACCCATTTTCTAAATGATGAGAGGAGAAAGAATAGAAAATAAAGGGTTAAGACCTTAAGGAGAATTTGTAGATGGTGGGTAAATGAAACATTGAGGTTTGAGCAGGATGTCTGGAAGCAGTTAGTTCTAAGTTAAAGGCAAATGGCATTTAGAACTAAATGTGGGGAAAGGAAATATGTACTTTTCATGTTTTACCCCACAAAAAAAATTACAATCTTTGAGATTGCTAACTCAGTGGTTATTTCTTCACATAACCAAGACGCAAAAATTCAGTTTCAAGAAAGGCAGAGCACTTTTAATGTTTTTCTTTTGTTCTTAAAACATTGCCTTTAATTGTAGGCACAATTTTCTGTGCCAGCATATTTTCAGTTTAAAAATAAGTTGCAGAAACAGTCTTTGTAGCAGCCAGATTTCAACAGGACATTTTTCTCCTTTTTATTACAATGAAAATAAATTAAAATAGTTAGCTATGTAAAACATTAAGAAATTTTATATTTAATAATAATTTTTAAATTACTTAACTAGCATAGGCTGAATTGATTTAATAACTAAATGGCTGCTACAAACATGTTTTTTAAACCTAATTAAGATTTGATTGTTTGAGTTGCAAAATTACAAGACACTGTATGATTTCTATTGATGAAAGCTCTTCAATTTTAAGATAAGCTGGAGAGTATAATTGTTTTTATAGAGTAATGAAACTAAGGCCAACTTGAGAATGTAGTAAATCATAGTTAAAAATTATAGTACTCTTCTTGGTTTCACTAGAAGGATACTGAAAACACAAGTTAAAAGCACACATCTGAGATTTTGCTGCATAGTTTTCTTCATAGAGGAATACAATAACTTCCATAGTTTCCACACCTCTTCTGCCCCACTCAAGTCTAACATTATTGTGGACATGTGGCAGCTTTTGTGGGTTGGGCCTTTATAAAAGTCCAAGTCATGATACTGGCTTTTGTTGCCAGGATCGGCAGAAGAATTGCCAAATGGCAGCTGCCAAACCAATATGCTGTTCTGTTTTTCTTAAACTAAATTAAATATTTTTCTCTTTCCCGTAAGGGAAATACATGATTCAGAGCAAATCATATAAATGGGTTGACATCTTAGTTTAGCAAGAAACAACTGAAATCTCTTCTGTGGGATTCTAAAATACATATTACTCATTTTGCACAGTAGATACATTTTCAATGATGTTACCATGGTTACACATATGAAACACTGCATAATACAGCTTGCTTTGCCTGACTGTAATGTATCACTCAGAAGAATAGTATTGGCTGTTATTGGCAATATGTTAATAGCAATTTCAATATTCTTTTTAAAAAGCAGAGTGGATTTTGGATTAAAAAGCAGAGTGGATTTTAACTGCTTTGTCACTGAAGTTACCCATGAAATAGAGATTAAAAAAAAAAAAAAAAAACCCACCAAAAACACATGCTCCCACAAGGAAGAACTGCATTATGACAGGTAGTCAGTGTGTAGCCAAAACATTAAAACATATTACTGAAGGTAGAAACAAAATCTCTAAAGGTCTGAAGTTCAGGTTAAATCACCCTTTTACCTTCCCAATGCAAGAAATTAGTAAAACCATTTTCCTCTTTTACCATATAAAACACAGAAATCTACTTTTGAATATACTAGCGCACATATTTTCTTTGGACCATATATAAGTTGCTTTGTGTAAGAAAACAGAATATTTCTTAGCCAATAGCCTCTTCCTTCCTCTTTTTCCTTGCTATTATAATATAACCTCATTTTATTCAGTTTCCTCTAGGTGGGCCACAGACAAAGTTGTGCATCTTGACTGGAGTTAGCTCGCTCACCATAGTAGTCCCACTTATTTTGCCATTGGTTGACTTGGACATGGAATCTCATATCTCTGACTAGTGAGATTCTTGAGAAAGATGGCCAGGGAGATTTTGGGAAACTTAGCGGGCAAATCATCTGAGGTCAGGAGTTCAAGACCAGCCTGGCCAACATGGTGAAACCCCAAGGAGGACAGTAAGGTCAGATGTCAAACTCAAACTAAAAATACAAAAATTAGCCGGGCGTGTTGGCAGGTGCCTGTAATCCCAGCTACTCAGGAGGCTGAGGCAGGTAAATTGCTTGAACCCGGGAGGGGGAGGTTGCAGTGAGTCGAGATCGTGCCATTGTACTCCCACCTGGGGAACAAGAGTGAGACTTTGTCAAAAAAGAAAAAACAAAAAACAAAAAAACCCAAAACCTTCTTTTTAACTCTAGGCTTTGTGGTTCAGAGTATTGCTTTGTGATACAGCAGCCAGCTGGGGCTTGTGAGGTTGCCTAACTAAAAAGCATAGGGCAACCCAATAAAGATGGCAGTGCTGCAGTATTAAGCAATCCTGAGTCATCATCTCTTTGAAATCATAAGTATTATTTTAAAATCAGGAATAGTTCCTTTCCTTACGTGATTTAAAAAATATATATCATTTACTGCTTTTTTTTTTCTGAGACGAAGTCTCACTCTGTTGCCCAGGCTGGCGTGCGTGGCACAATCTCGGCTCACTACAAGCTCCACCTCCCGGGTTCACACCATTCTCCTGCCTCAGCCTCCCGAGTAGCTGGGACTACGGGCACCCGCCACCACGCCCGGCTAATTTTTTGTATTTTTAGTGGGGACGGGGTTTCACTGTGTTAGCTATGATGGTCTCAAACTCTTGACCTCGTGAGCCACCATGCCCGGCCTACTGCTTTGTTATATATATGTAGCATTACTGGAATTTTTAAATGTTTACATCTAGTACATTTAAGGCTGGGCACGGTGGCTCACACCTGTAATCTCAGCACTTTGGGAGGCTGAGCCAGGTGGATCACAAGGTCAGGAGTTCGAGACCAGCCTGACCATGATGGTGAAACCCCGTCTCTACTACAAAAATTAGCCAGGCGTAGTGGTGGGCGCCTGTAATCCCAGCTACTCAGGAAGCTGAGGCAGGGAACTGCTTGAACCCGGGAGGCGGATGTTGCAGTTAGCCACTATCACACCACTGCACTCCAGCTAGGCAACAAAGCGAGACCAAAAAAAAAAAAAAAATTTAGTACATTTAGTACTAGATTCATTTCTATATAAATCAAATTCTGATTTTTAAATAACTTCTAATAAGGGTATTTTACCTGTAGGTATCAGATAAAAGATGTTTGCATTCAATGAAGTTCTGCATGGTTTTGGTCTTATTAGATGACAGGAATTTTAATACCAAATTTCTTTTGTCAGTTAGTACTTAATTGCATTGAATAGTTTCTTTCCTTGTATAATTTGAAGTAATTCTCCATTAAGAATGAAATAGTCCCCTCACTTTTATGGACTTTTATTATTTTAACTGGAAATTTGAAACATCATATTAACAAACAAGTTTTTTTTCTAATAGCATATTTTAATTGGGGTTTATATTGAAGTGTGCACTTTATGTGTTTATTTTCATGAGAGAATGTGTGCATTGTTATGATGTTTTTTAAGGAATGCCATTGGCATCCTCCTTTATATGTCTCCTGAGGAGGGAAAACCATAGCAGTGTAGACTCTACGAAAAGTATCTTCCTTTAATTACTCTGGAAAGGGAGACAGACACCAGCTTCCCCCATTTTCAGAGTGCTGTCATACAGTTTTAGTTATTTATATAAAAGAAACCTGTCACTTAAAGTTGATTTAAACCTGGTAAATTGCTCTTCCTTCCATCACTAGTTCATAGGAGCTGTGTGCTTTAGCTTTCTCTTTTTATCTAAGCTTCCAGAAAGCTCAGAACTAAGATGTCTGCTTAAAAGTTCAGCATAGCCCAGGTGTTCCAGTAGTTACCTACATAATTCATTATTTGGTTTATAAAATACAGAAGATTGGAAAAGGAATTAGTTAGACTAATGAATTTCTATTTTATCTCCAGTAGACATGTCATTTTAGTGTTATACAATTTGATGGAAATATATATACCATTTTATATGCACACCGATTTAGTCGTCTTAAAATCCTTCACAACCAAATTATTATTAAGTGAAATAATAGTTTCATAGAAGCTTTAAAGTATCAAGCCTTTCATTTACTCTTCTGATTATAGTAAATGATTAAAACTCTGGTAATAAATAGGAAAAAGACGTAACGCCAAAGCACAAGCAAACTATGTTGCTATTTATCAATTCCTTGGTATCTTTTTTTTTCTTTTTAAAGTGGCGGTGGGGGCATTCATTCATTTTATACTGACCTTTAGAGCATAATCATCAAGTTGAGCTTGTAAATATGACCTGTTTTCTTTAGCCCTAAACGCTCTAGATTAATGGAGTCCTTAAAAAAAAATTAAATTTAAATTTAAATTTAACTTAAAAAAAAAAGAGAGAGAGAGACAAGGTCTTGCTCTGTTGCCCACGCTGGAGTGCAGTGGCAGTCATAGCTCACTGCAGCCTCAAACTCCTGGGCTCAAACATTCCTCCTGCTTCAGCCTCCCAAGTAGCTATTTTAAAAATTAGGTGGGTGTGGTGGTGTGCATCTGTAGTCCCAGCTACTTGAGAGACTGAGGTAAGAGGATTGCATGAACTTGGGAAGTTGAGGCTGCAGAGAGCTGTGTTCACATCACTGCATTATGGCGTGGGGGATAGAGTGTTCAATCTTTAATACCATACTTTTTTGCCCAGACTTGAGTGCATTAGTGCTATCTCAGCTTACTGCAGCCTCTGCCTCTTGAGGTCAAGCGATTCTCATGCTGCAGCCACCAGAGTAGCTGGGATTACAGGCGTGCACCACTATGCCTGGCTAATTTCTGTATTTTTAGTAGAGACGGGGTTTCGCCATGTTGGCCAGGCTGGTCTCGAACTCCCGGCCTCAAGTGATCTACCCTCGTTGGCCTCCCAAAGTGCTGGGATTACAGGCATAATACTATATTTTTGAATGTACCTTTTCTATGTTTAGATATATTTAGATACACAAATACTTAACATTATATGGCAGTGGCCTATAGTATTCAATACAGTAACATGTCATACCTATCTTTATCCTAGGGGCAATAAGCTATACTATGTAGCCTAGATTTATATATAAGTATATTTTCTATTTTTATAGTAGGCAGTACCAACTAGGTTTGTGTATATACACTTTATGATGTTCACACAACTAAAATCACCTAATATGTTTTAGAATGTGTCACCATAGTTGGGGTTGAGTATGATGAAACAAACAAAATGTATTACTATAGTTAAGTGACATGTGACTGTATTTGGGTGGGCACGAAGTTAAACTTTTAATTTAAATAATTGACCAAATACTAATATAATGATGACATATACTCAACATCCTGCAGTTCATAATAATTGTAAATAACATTTATCGAGTGCTTATTGTTTTCTACATCTCCATTATAAAGTAGGTTCCATGAGGGCAAGGATTTTTTTATGTTTTTCTCACTGCTTTATGATACATTTTAATTTATAAATTAGGCACAGTGGGCCAGCCATGCTGACTCACGCCTGTAATCCCAGCAGTTTGGGAAACCACAGTAGGAAGATCGCTTGAGCCCAGGAGTTTGAGGCCAGACTGGGCAACCTAGCAAGACCCCATCTCTGTTTTTTAAAAAATTAGGCACAGTAAAAGATTAACTATAATAACTAATAAAAGTGTAACAGCACGCCAGCATCACAAACCTTGTACTTTGGGTGTGTGTGTGAAGGGGTCATTATTAAGTAAAATAAGGGTTGTTTGAACACAAAAACTGCAGTACCTCAACAGTTAATCTGAGAACCAGGCCAACTACTGAGTAACTAATGGGGCAGGTAGCATTGACAGTTTAGAGACACTGGGCAAGGGGATGATTCACGTCATTGATGAGATAGAGCAGGATGGAGAGAGATTTCATCACACTGCTCAGAACAGCTCACAATTTAAAACTTAAGAATTGTTTATTTCTGGGATTTTCTATTTAATATTTTTGGACGGCAGTTGACTCAGGGTAACTGAAACCATAGAAAGTAAAACCACAGATAAGGGAGGACTACCGTATATAAATATAGGTCTATATAGATGTTATATTTATGAAAATATTTGTGTGTATATATATGTATATGTTGACTAAATGAAGGAATAACCTGTGACATAGCTGCGTTTATTCAGTTGAGACGCGGAGAGGTAAAGTAAGTTGCAAAAGATCACCTAGCTATTTGGTGGAGGAGCTGAGATTCAAACTTATGTAGTCTGATTTCAGAAACTGTGCTCTCAACTACCAGTGTTTTCTGCTACCTCTGTTGTGTTGAGAAAAATACAGGCACACGAATAGTAAATATTGCTTTTCTTATTCAGTAGAGTCAGTTATTTTAAGGGTTATGATAGCCTAATGCAGGGCTTCCCACCCTCAGCAATGCTGGTGTTTCTGGAGGTTTATTTGGACATGGAGGGCTCTGCTCTGCATTATAAAATGTTTAGCAGCACCCTGGCCTCTACGCAGTAGACACCAGTAACATTTCCCCAGTTGTGACATTCAAAATGTTACCAGGGATTGCCAAATGCTCCCCTGGAGGCAAAATCACCCAATTGAGAACCACTTATCTAGACCTACACATTAAAACATCATCAAGGGAAGTCTGGAGGTAAGAGTAGGTAAACACTGGCATTGTATTTAGAAAAGTCTGGACTTCCTACTAGGCCACAGTGACTACAGAGACAAGGTGGGAATTAGTTTGTTCTGTGACCATAGGTATGTCTTATATCAAGACCTGAATTTGGCTGGGCGCAGAGGCTCATAACTATAATCCCAGCACTTTGGGAGGCCAAGGCCGGTGGATCACCTGAGGACAGGAGTTTGAGACCAGCCTGACCAACATGGTGAAACCCTCTCTACTAAAACTACAAAATTTTTTTAGCCAGGCGTGGTGGTGCATGCCTGTAATCCCAAATACTTGGGAGACTGAGGCAAGAGAATCACTTGAACCTGGGAGGCAGAACTTGAAGTGAGCTGAGATCGCGCCATTGCACTCAAGCCTGGGCAACAAGAGTGAAACTCGTCTCAAAAAAAATAATAATAATAAACTAAAATAAAGATGTGAATTTTATCCTTTTTATAAGGATTCTTCTAGAAATACAAATTTTTTAAAATACTTTTTTTTATTTTCAACTTTTATTTTTTTATTAAGCATAAAATATCTGGGAAGAATTTTTTTAAATGACACGTTGTTTCAGTGTCTGTTAAAATTCTAATGCGTTTTTAATAGGATAGTGATACGGTAGTTTGTAATTTAGTAGTGCAATATATTTTGCAAAAATATAGCATGTGTGTCTCTAAAAATCACTTCATCGTGCAAAATCTGGAAACAAAAAAACACAGGGCTTGGGGGGAAAATGGATTTAGGAGCACACCACTCAAAACTTCATTAGCGACACATACAAGAACCGAATAAAAATGGTAGTGTAATAAATATGACATTTGGCCTTGAAAAAGACCCACAGTTTGCTTGTGAAAGTAACTGGGTGTTGAAAGGGTTTCAGCACGTGAATTATTGGGAAGTTTTGGGGGGAAGGTTATCTGAAATTGAGTTGAAAGCTGTAGGCTCGGCACGGTGGCTCACACCTGTAATGCCAGCACTTTGGGAAGCCAAGGCTGATGGATCACTTGAGGCCAGGAGTTCAGGACTAGCCTGGCCAACATGGCAAAACCCCATCTCTACTAAAACTGGAAAAAATTAGCCAGGCACAGTGACACATGCTTGTAATCCCAGCTAACTTGGGAGGCTGAGGCAGGAGGATCGTTTGAACCCAGGAGGCGTAGGTTGCAGTGATCTGAGATTGCGCCACTTCACTGCAGCCTGGACAACAGAGCAAAACTTTGTTTAAAAAAACAAAAGAAAAGAAAAAAAAGATGTATCACCAGATGTGGATAAGTGTGTTTCATAAAACAGGCAATGAACTGAAGTAGCTGCTACATGTTTGAGGTGTGTGCAGATATACATTTTGTGTATTCCTGTGTGGCTGGGTTTTGTCAGGTACAGTTTTTTGCATCTATCTAGAGTCTCTTACAGATAAAATCATGCATAAGCAAGTGCCAAGTCGTGTTATGCTCAAATTGTTCCTTTAACATACAAATCATGTTGAAACAGTTCCAGCAAGCATTGTAGCAGAACTGATGATTCTCTTGATCTGGATTTTGAGGCCCATCAAAACAACAACAACAACAACTTGTGAAGTGCGGAAAAGAATGGCGGATCTAAGATGAAAACATACAATTTGTAATAATACAGGGGACAAGCTTTGGTAGAGTTGAGAAAAGGCTAGAATCATTGTCTTCCCTTCCCTTCCCTTTCTGTGGTCCTGAGCAGTCACTCCTCCGTTGTGCCAAGGACAATGGTCAGGACCTAACAGTGAGCCAGCTACCTCCCAGGGTGTCAAGTGCTGTATCTATTAAAATTTTTCTAAATATTAACAGATGGCTCTATGTGTTTCTTAGACCACTTGAATTAAGGAATAATAGAAACACTGTGTTTCATTAATGATTCTACTTTTACAATAGTCAATACGGAATTTTTTAAAAACTTTATCTATATCTTTATATTAATACAGTTTCAATTTTATTTAATGGATTAAGTTTCAGGGTATTGAGTTACTCAAAAAAATATGAAAATTAGGATTTGGAAAAAGAACGTAAGCATATGAAATTTACCTGGAAGTTTGCAGGTTGTGGTTATAGACTTCTCACCATACAGAGCATATGTACTAATATTTTAAGATTAACAGAAAAAAACTAATATTCAATACAGACCTTACAAGGTAAATTTTCTAATGTCAGGAATGTCAATGATAGGTCTCTGTTACAGATTACTTTATGGCATATGACCTAATGAAAATTATTATAGACTATTTAATGTATCAATGTATATTGCATATTATTTCGAGCATCTAATATTTTTGGCTTAAATACATAGGGGTTTTTTTCCTTCTTTCATTCAAGAACAGTTGAAGACCTTATCACTCAACCTAGAAAGAATACTGTTTCTTAGGCAAACATCTTATTCTCCAAAAATAGTCATAACTTAATTCAAAGCAATTTTTTTCAGTAAACATAACAGATGTTTCTTTGTTTTTGTTGTTGTTTCCACATTTCATTTACTTAAGATTTTTGCTTCTCCTTCAGATTTCATTTTTTTCCTACAACATACCCTCCTCAAGTGTCGAAAAATTAATCTCGTTACATTATCTATATAAAGGTTGTTTTGTAAAACAGAAACACTGTAAAGTATTCCTGTTTCAGAACCTTCTATTTTTTTAAGGTACTGGTGCCCATATAGTAGCACTGTTAGGTTTTCTTTCCATTTATGAATTTGGCATTAGTACTCTTTAATGCACCCATGTTGGACCATAAAACAGTGGAGGTAGGTAGACACTCATACTTATTTTTCACGACCCACCTATGAAGTATAAAATACAGTAATCTTTGTATTTTACAATGCAATGTAAAGAGCCAAACAGCCAAATCAACTTACTTTTTTGAGGGGTGGGGGTAGGGGGGAGACAGAATCTTTCTCTGTTGCCCAGACTGGAGTGCAATGGCACAATCTCAGCTCGCTGCAACCTCCATCACCCAGGTTCAAGCAATTCTCCTGCCTCAGCCTCCTGAGTAGTTGGGACTACAGGCACATGCCACCACACCCAGCTAATTTTTGTGTTTTTAGTAGAGATGGGGTTTCACCATGTTGGTCAGGCTGGTCTTGAATGCCTGACCTCAAGTGATCCACCTTCCTTGGCGCTCCAAAGTGTTGGAATTACAGGCATGAGCCACGGCACCTGGCCTACAACTTACTTTTGTTTATAAAATAATGAAAAAGGATTGAGACCAGACTGAGAAGGGATGCATTTAACTGTTTTGTAAAAATATAAGTAACATTTTCACACATAGGCACTCCCAATAGATAGTAGGAAGGATATATTTAGGAATCTCAAAAGGCTGGTGGCCAGGCCCTGTGTCTCACGCCTGTGATCCCAGCACTTTGCGAGGCCGAGGCGGGTGGCTCACCTGAGGTCAGGAGTTCAATACCAACCTGACCAACATGGTGAAACCCTGTCTCTACTAAAAATACAAAAAATTACCTGGGCATCATGGTGGGCGCCTGTAATCCGAGCTACTTGGGAGGCTGAGGCAGGAGAATCGCTTGAACCCAGAAGGCAGAGGTTGTAGTGAGCTGAGATCGTGCCGTTGCACTCCAGCCTAGGCGACAAGCATAAAACTCCATCTCAAAAACAAGTATACAAAAAAAAGGCTGGGAGTTTGAATTTCATTTCCTTTGTAGACTAACTTTAATGTTACAATAAATAAATGGGCATTTTAAATACCTACACGTTCTGTTTTTCTTTTATTCTTTTTTCAGCCACAATGAAAGGAAAGTGACCTGCAAACATCCAGTCACAGGACAGCCATCACAGGACAATTGTATTTTTGTAGTGAATGAACAGTAAGTAAAGAGTTTCATGGAATGCCTGTATTCAAAATTGGGTTAGCATTGAAATTGCTGTTATTTATATTTCAGTTTAACAGCTTTCTTATCTGGACATTTGTAGTCAAGTATAATAACAATGCCAGCTGTTCATGATGTGTCATATAGAAACCTGACTTAAACATTTTTTCATGAGGAATGTAATCTCCAAAGCTGTTTTTATAGTACTTCAAACACAGTAAGCTCAAGAGCCTGGGATGCAAGCATAGAGAAACTATGTAAACTTGGTTAGATTATTAAAGTAATTTGAGCTCAGTTTTCTCATCCTTAAATCAGATAGTGATAATTACTATTTCACAAGAGTTTTATAAGCGTCAAATGAAATATGTGTAAGAATGTATTATACTATAGAGCTATTCACAGAGTTAGTCACTGAAATTGTTATTGCTTTTTAAATTAGAATAATCTTATAATTCATTTTTAATTTTTCAGTTGGATGACCAAGTAGAATATCTGCAATAATGCCTATTAAAAATAAACATGATAGGCCGGGTGCGGTGGCTCACGCCTGTAATCCTAGCACTTTGGAAGGCCAAGGTGGGCAAATCACTTGAGGTCAGGCATTCGAGACCAGCCTGGCCAACATGGTGAAACCCTGACTGTACTTAAAAAATAGAAAAATTAACCAGACATGGTGGTGCGTGCCTGTAGTCCTAGCTACTGAGGAGTCTGAAGCAGGAAAATCACTTGAACCTGGGAGACAGATTCTCCAGTGAACCAAGACCGTGCCACTGCACTCCAGCCTGAGCAACAGAGTGAGACTCCTGTCTTAAAACATAATAATAAATAAACACGATAATAATGTATTTTTGACTTAGGAAAAGTGTTAGCTGTATTTAAAGTTGTTATAAGTATTAAGGCCTGATTCTAGAGTAACTAGGATCCACGCACTGTGAAAAAGTAGGACACTCACATAGTTAACTATAGGGAAGTGTTATTGTAAAGCGGGTTACATACACAGCAAGTTCTACCATTTTGACATATATTTTCAGGACTGTTGCAACCATGACATCTGAAGAAAAGAAGGAACGACCTATAAGTATGATAAATGAAGCTTCTAACTATAACGTGACTTCAGATTATGCAGTGCATCCAATGAGCCCTGTAGGCAGAGTAAGTTATTTTGCTTTATATTAATTATTGATAAGGAATAAACAGTATCCATACCGTTACTCATAATGGACTTAAAATTATAGAATAATCATTACATTTTTATTACTACATGAATTTGGAGGTGATTGATAGAAGAAGCAATTGCAGCCTGAAATATAAAGTAATAAGATTGTAATTCAGTGACTTAAGTTTTCAAGTTTGGAATAGTTTTAGAAATATAATGATATTTGTGAGAGAAAATGGACACTCTTAAGTTTTAAAGGTGATGATTAATGTAATAGCCTAGAAATCAAATTATCTGACTATAAGAATGCTTAGATTGAGAAAACATTTTTCAGCAAAACCATTGTAATAGTAAATTATGTTTATTGTAAGAAAATAGATAATTATAATAATAGTATTTAAATGCCTGTTAAGGTTTTTGAAATAAAATTTTGTTAGGAGATTATAAATGAATGTAAATTTCCAAATAATATAAATAATTTCTGATTATTAAGTAACATATATCCGACAGGCTAACTGAGCATAATGCTTTATGAGTATATTTCAATTAAAATCTGGTGAAATTGATGAATGGATTGAGAGCCACTAGGTCATTGTCTTGAAAGAAAGTTGAATCTATTCCTCATACTTTACACCAAAAATTTTCTAGATGGATCAGTTGTTGAAATGTTAAAAACAAAACTATAAAAGCACTAGAAAAAAACAATGGAAGATTAAAAAAAAACAAAGATCAGAATGTAGATGGGCTTTCTAAATACGACATAAAACCCAGAAGTAGCAATATAAAATAATGAGAAATTCAACCACATGTGATTATTATCCATGCAGAGTATCTGCAATTCGTGTAACAATTAAAGAATAATTTCCTTATAATTAAAGAAGTACTGTGAATCAATAAGAAAAGGGCTTACGAGCCAGTTTGGAAATGGGCAAATTATATGAAATCAGTTTTCAGAAAAGAAAATGGAATTTACCCTTAAATATATGAAAAAAGATGCTCAGCTTCATCCATCATATGAAAAATACTAATTAAAACCAGAAAAAGACACCATTTTCACGTACAGATTTCCAAAGGTCAGAAGTTTCATAACAGCACATTGACAACAGTATGAGTAAATAAGCATTCTGTCTATATAGTGAGCTTCAAGAAATAATGGAACAGAAGAGTGGATATTAAAATATGCGGTCATTTCAGAAAAATATTCATCAATCATGAAAAAAGTTATTTTAGATAGATAGACACACACATACAGTGATACTGGTTGCCCCACAGTTGCGAGTGGGGTTAGCTGGGTGCTGGAGCCTGAGAGTGAGAAGTAGATTGATCTTTGTGTATCTTTTTATGTCATTTGAGTTTTATACTGTTTTTAAGAATTATCTGTTTGAAAGTAAATTAAAGTCCATCTAGAAAACATGCTTTAGGAAAAATTTTGTTGGTATCGGGCCTTAAAATTTTCTTAAATACTAATAAAAGCTTCCCAAAACAAAATTCTAATGAAGTATGCTAGATTTCCAAAGATTCTAAACAAGTGGAAAAGTGAGAGATAATTTTATGTTACTTTATAGCTTCATTGTTTTCATTTTTGTTGGTCACCACTATAATTCCTGCCAAAGTAAATCTTCATGGTAAGCATACCAGTATTTTTAAAGATTGTATATCTTTATGCATACTTTGAAGAATCCAGTAAACCCCATCTGTCTGGTTTAAGTTCAGAGTTGTCCATAAAAAAGAAAACACTACATCACATTAAGCAGATCCTTCCCATCTTGTTTTGACTTGATGTGATATATTTGTTTATATTTAATATCTGTATATTTCTCCTCGGACTGAGTGCTGTTAACTTTCTTTAATTGAACCTGCACTATTAAATGAAGATATAAAGGGAAAAGTTCTGTAGTTTGGTTTATTCTTAAAGATTTGTTAACAGTTTTTACTCATGATCTATTCATTTTATATAGCAGATACAACAAAATAGTGCCACATACTCTGTGTTTCTAAAAATTGTATATCCTGTCCTGATTTTAAAGGAAATATTGTAAAACTTTTGATATCCTGGGGAAAAAATTTTGGTGCAGAATTCTTACACTTCAAACAACTAACCCAGCAAAAGTAGAATTTTAATAATTTTTCTGAAAAGGTTTAAGTCCCGCAGTTCTTGGGAAAATCTGAAAAGAGATTAAATTTTAAGAGGAAAATAAGCTCAAATCTGTAGGCATTAATACCACATTTTCTGTCCTGCTCTTTTTCTATTTAGACTTCACGAGCTTCAAAAAAAGTTCATAATTTTGGAAAGAGGTCAAATTCAATTAAAAGGAATCCTAATGCACCAGTGGTCAGACGAGGTTGGCTTTATAAACAGGTATTTTTTTTTTTATTTGATATGAAAAAAAAGACAAAATTAGAAGGAACCTTTTAAACTGAAAGTACCGAAGACAATTCTATAAAATCATAAAATTAAGAAGGAACTATGGAGAAGCCACCTAGGTTCTTTGCTTGTTACTTTGCTTGTTACCCCTGAAAAATATCAAGGGAACAGTGAAGACAGAAAAAGGAGTGGACATTACTTAGAACAGAGATTGTGTGTTTGTTGTGGGTGTTTCTAGATTTAAAATTAAATATATGCTCTATGAAAATGATAAAAGTATCTAGACAAATATTTTTAAAAGTCAAAATTGAAATAACTATTAATACAAGGGTGTTATTCATTTTTCTATTGATATAAAAGTTGTTAGAGAAATATACAGTTGTGTATTTCCCCCCTTTATTTATACAGAGATTTTATAATTATTTCAGATTTCTGTGAGTTTTTTCAGATTTTTGATTCTGTAATATGAGACTATTCTTTCTTCCTCTTATGTTTTTTGGTTATGTTTTCTTTACTTTTTCTTTCCTTTTTAATTTGCTCATACAGGGTTTACTCTCAGGCATCCTGATTAATTGGGATTTATATTGTTGCACTGACTGAGGAACTTGCTATCTAAGCTTTTTTGAAACCTTATTAGTTTTGGAATTAGTAAAGATGTATGTACATTACCTCCTTGGATTTTGACATCATTTCGATTACATAGAGGCTATTTACTTTCCAGTTTGCAACTGGGTGATAAGTGACTGGTAGATAACTGAGGTGACATCCTCAATCTTCAAGGCTTGTTTCTTTCTTTCTGATTATACATACGTACAGATGATACAAAGCAAGTTAAATATTAGTTCATTGGTGCCAATTTATTCTGTTAAATATTGCTGATTGCTTTCAGGTGACCTAATGATTTTTATTTATTAAGAGTCATAATTTTTATTTAAAGATGGTTGACTATATTTTAACCATCTGACATTTAAGCTTATCCAGGCTAAAAGGTTTTTTCACATTTAGTTTATTTTTTTTCCCCTTTTTTTCTTTTCTTTTCTTTTTTTTTTTTTTTTTGAGACAGGGTCGCACTCTATGGCCTGTCCAGACTGGAGGGCAGCAGTGTGATCTCAGCTCACCACAACCTCCGCCTCCCAGGCTCAAGCAATTCTCCTGCCTCAGCTTCACAAGTAGCTGGGATTACAGGAGTGTGCCACTACTGCCCAGCTAATTTTTATATTTTTAGTAGAGACAGGTTTTCACCACCTTGGCCAGGCTGGCCTTGAATTCCTTTCCTCAAATGATCCACCCACCTTGGCCTCCCAAAGTGCTGGGATTACAGGCCTGAGCCACCACACCCAGCCCAGTTTCTAATAGAAAATTTTCTCCGTATTTTCCAGCTAGCCTTTCTAATAAGTCCAAATTATGATCAACTATTTCAGTGCAAAATTGAGCCTAATAGCCTAATGGCATTCCTTATTTAAAATAGCTCTTGTTCTTATTTCTTGATCCCTTGGTTAATTTAGCATTGCAAAAAGTATTACCAAGTAGCTTCTCTAACAAGTGTTTATTTTGGGCCAAACACAGTGGTTCACGCCTGTAATCCCAGCACTTTGGGAGGCCAAGGCCGGAGAATCACTTGAGCCCAGGAGTTCAAGATCAGCCTGGGCAACATAGTGAGACCTCATCTCTACTTTAAAAAAAAACAAAACAAAGATTAACCTGGTGTGGTGGTGGTGGTGCGCACTTGTAGCCCCAGCTACACCAGAGGCTGAGGTGGGAGGATCACTTAAGGATCGCTTGAGCCCAGGATTTGAGCTTGCAGTGAGGTATGATCATGCCACTGCACTCCAGCCTGGGTGACACAGCAAGATCCTGTCTCCAAAAAAAAAGTGTTTATTTTGTAATACGTGTGTGACACATTTTTGTTTACAGTGTCCCCTAACCATACTAAAGAAAGAATACAATTAAGAAATTGAAGATGGCTGGGTGTGGTGGCTCATGCCTGTTATTCCAACACTTTGGGAGGCTGAGGTGGGTGGATCACCTTAGTACAGGAGTTCAAGACCAGCCTGGCCAACATGGAGAAACCCTGTCTCTACCAAAAATGCAAAAATTAGCCAGCTGTGGTGGTGCACGCCCGTAATCTAGCTACTCGGGAGGCTGAGGCATGAGAATCACTTGAATCCGGGAAGTGGAGGTTGCAGTGAGCTGAGATTGTGTCTCTACACGCCATCCTGTGTGACAGTGTGAGGCTGTCTCGAGGAAAAAAAAAGATAACATTTACCATTTTTTTTGGTCTCTTTTTTGGTATAGCTGTGAACTTTAAGGTCAAATCTTTGGTTTTGAAATATTTCACCCATGTTAATTTCTGTAATTTTAAAGTCATTGCTCACAGCTAGAAATAAATTTATTTCTAATCAATGCACACCCAACCTGGCCTCTCTCTGTATCTGTTTAATTTTTACTTCCAATTTTGCTACATTGCATATGGGAAAGTAATTTTTATTAAAATTCTAATTTGATTTGAGCCTGATGTTTTAATGAACTAAATTACTTAGAAATAGCTGCCAAATAGTCTTTCTTTTTTGCGTGATGAGCAAATCCCAAACTATAGACGTAAGGAAAAAAAAATGTTTATGAAACGTATTTGTATATTAAGGTTTCTTTATTCACAGTCATTTTAAATTGCATTACCTTTGGAATAATTTCAATTCACATATTTTTCTTCTTGTTGAAGATTAACATATTTATTAAATCTGGTTTACCAGAATGCACGCACTGCTGCATGGTTACATTATTCTTATCCTAGCAGATGTTTGTGTTGAGAAGAGTGAATTTCAAATTGCTTACAAATATGAAGCCAAATCAAATTGCCTTAATATATTCCCTTTGCATAATGGTATTTTCAGAGACCAGTCTAGTTGGGAATATCTTAAGGCCCTAGAAAACTACCTCCAAAATTACACGTCTCAAACATACCTTGTTTTAAAAGTTTACTTTAAATAAATGCACAAGTCCAGGAACAGTGGCTCAAGCCTATAATCCCAGCACTTTGGGAGACCAAGGCGGGCCTGACCAATATGGTAAAACCCCGTCTCTACTAAAAATACAAAAAAATTAACCTGGCGTGGTGGCAGGTGCATGTAACCCCAGCTACTCTGGAGACTGAGACAGGAGAATCGCTTGAACCCAGGAGGCAGAGGTTGCAGTGAGCTGAGGTTACACCATTGCACTCCAGCCTAGGCAACAAGAGCAAAACTCTGTCTCAAAAAAATAAAAATAAATAAATAAATAAATAAATGCATAGCATGTGAGTTTTTATTGTTTGAGAAATAATCCTTAAATATGCTGATTTAATCCAGGACAGTACTGGCATGAAATTGTGGAAGAAACGCTGGTTTGTGCTTTCTGACCTTTGCCTCTTTTATTATAGAGGTAAGTTTACTCTACTGTCTTAGTGTATTATTTTGTAATTGATATGTAATATAAGTATCAGATACTTTTTTTAAAAAAAAAGTATTGTAACTCTGCATGCTATTTTATTAACAAATAATGTCAAACAGATTTTTTATTCTTTGACATACCATTCTGAGTTTTGAGGTTATGATAGAATAAATATGGTGCTTCAGACCGTGTTTGGTCGGCTTCCCTAATCTTTGCTCTATAATGCTACTCTTGAATTCGGTGTTTAATAGACACAATCCTTAGTTTGAGAAGGTTCTTTTCACATGTCAGCTTTGTCAGATCTAGCTTATGGGTCCATCAGGCACCCAATTCTGCTCTCCAGCAAATGATATTAGAATATTAGGGACTACTGTTATGTGACGGCAAGTGAAAACAATAAAATACAAAGAAATACTTTCATTTTTAACTTTTCTTTAATAAACACTGATATCCTTTCTCTGGTTAGTAAATTATTAATTCAGTTTTAAATAAAAGTCCAGAGTTCTTTCATATGCCACATGGATCTCTTAGATACTACAAGATAATACAAAGTTTTTTACTGCTAATGAAAGGCATACCTAGGTGGTGCTCTCCAGAGAAATCTGCCTCAGCTATAGTATAAAATCATGAATCTGGATAATCTCTCCTTCTTCTCTACTTTAAACTTTGGTTGTAAACCATCATGAAAGAATTAGATTGTCAACCCATAATTAATAATTTATGACTTTTCTTGAGAAGTATAACTTACAAGATATAACAGAGTTTTAGAACTGATTTTACATTTTTTGACTACACAAAAGACCTGTGGCAAAATTTATAGTTGTGTATTGAGGCATTATAATACATATTAACCTTCAAAATTTGGAATTACTAAATCGTTTCCATCTGAAAACTGTAGTTGAGAATTACTGCTGAGTCAGAATTAACCAACCCTATAAAATTGTATTTTGTCCTAGAGATGTTCCTTAGGCTGCAATTGTGGTATTATCTTTAGTTAAATGCTAAGCTTACTCTACAATTTTCCTTAGGGGTTTTCCCATTCTTTCAGAAAGTTAGGAATTGTATTTCAGACATTATCCTTAAGCTTACAATTTCTCTTTTTGTCTTTTTCAGTGTATTTATGGACTACTTATAACAAGAAATGTTTACTATTTCTAATATTTTAAATTTCTTTTTTTTTTTTTTTTTGAGGCGGAGTCTCGCTCTGTCGCCCAGGCTGCAGTGCAGTGGCCTGATCTCAGCTCACTGCAAGCTCCGCCTCCCGGGTTTACGCCATTCTCCTGCCTCAGCCTCTGGAGTAGCTGGGACTACAGGCGCCCGCCACCTCGCCCGGCTAGTTTTTGTATTTTTAGTAGAGACGGGGTTTCACTGTGTTAGCCAGGACGGTCTCGATCTCCTGACCTCATGATCCGCCCGTCTCGGCCTCCCAAAGTGCTGGGATTACAGGCTTGAGCCACCGCGCCCGGCCTTAAATTTCTAATATAAGAATTTTTGGGGTTTTGTTTTGTTTTGTTTTGTTTTTGAGACAGAATCTTGCTCTGTTGCCTGGGCTGGAGTACAGTGGTGCAATCTCGGCTCACTGCAACCTCCACCTCCCAGGTTCAAGTGATTATTGTGCCTCAGCCTCCCAAGTAGCTGGGATTACAGGCACGCGCCACCACATTCAGCTGATTTTTTGTGTGTATTTTTAGTAGAGACGGGGTTTCACCATGTTGTCCAGGCTGGTCTCAGACTCCTGACCTTAAATGATCCACCCGCCTTGGCCTCCCAAAGTGCTGGGCTTACAGGTGTGAGCCACCATGCCCAGCCAAGAATTTGTTGAAGTTAATTTGCAAAAAAAAAAAAAAACCCACTGAATTCCTTGTAATTTGCTATTGTTGTTGCTCAGGGAAAGGTGGGACTCATCACTTTTAGTATAATAGGAAAGCTTTTGATCATATTTGAAAAATGTAAAAGTGAATCAGAAGCCATGCTGATGGATGTAAAGATGAGAACAGTAGACACTGGGGAACACAAGAGAGGGGAGGGCTGAACATAGTACCAATTCGGTACTGTGCTGTCTGGGAGACTGATTCATTTGTACTCCAGACCTCAGCATCAAGCAATTTACCTTTGTAACAAATCCACATATGTACCCCTGAACCTATAATAGAAGTTGGAAAAAAGAAAAGCCATGCTGAGTCTGAGATTCCTTATAACCACCTGCATTTTATATGCAATGTATTTATTAATTTTAGTAGTTTCCCAGAAAGGAGGAATATAAAAAAGAAGAAGCTGTAGAAACAAGAGAAATATCATTTAACTCATTTAAGATGACTGCTATGCAGACTGTTGGAAAGAAGTATATGATATTATATATTTTTACTATTTTGTCAATAAGAAATGTTAGGTTTCAAATTAAAATAATCAGATTTTAGTGAGATGATCATAATAGCCTGAATATATTTTTGCATATTTACAATTTGTTGAGTACTGTGCTGAGCAAGTTATATAGATGATCTATTTCATCTAACCCTCACAGCTACCTGATAATGTGGGGAATCTTATGTTCATTGCACGCAAGGGGAAACTGATATACAAAGTGCTTACCTCAGGTCTCACAACTTGCAAGTGGCACAGGCAGGATTTAAACTCAGGCACTCTGACTCCATAGCTGACACTGTTAGTTTCTATTCTCTTGATCACAAGTTTTCGCCGCCACTCAGATATCCTCTCTTCTCTCAAATGCTGAGGGCAGTGGCCCCATTCATTTCTTCTCCATTTCTCGAAGCATCTAGTCTACTGACATACAAAGTGTGCTATCAGAATTTTTTGGAGATCAGTCCATGTTTTACAGATATGGAAATTAAGACAGAGAAAAATAACTGATTTGCTATTTTTTTAAACAATAGGTTAGCAACCAATACCAGGTGAAAGCCCAAGTTCCCACTGTTCTTTGCCACATATTAGGCATATAGTGAGCCCACTGTTATAAAGAGAGCACTTTGACTGCTCTTTTCTGTAGTCAGTCTATTGACTAAACTTACCATAGAACTTAATTCATTCAACAGATATTAAATATTTATTGAGCAGGACCTGCTTCATTCCAGGTGCTGCCAAAACAAGGTATGAGAAAGCTCTCGTGAATCTTACATTCCAGAGAGATCAGGGTGACAGTAAATAAGCTCATATGATTAAGCAGGACCATAAGTGCTTTTTAGGAAAGTAAGGTTATAATATGAATAGTGAGCATAAGGGAAAGATCTCTGTGGATCCATACTCTGGGTAGGTCTTTTAGATAGGAAGATCTAAATGACAAGGAGGAGCCAGAGGTGTGGAGTGTTCCAGGTGAAGAGAGAGAATAGTGCAAAGGCTGTAAGGTAAGAAAGTGCTTGAATTGTGGAAAGAACAGGGAGAAACCCATCTGCTGAGCTGGAGGCAACTAGCAATAGGAAAGGATAGAGAAATAGAGATCACACCATGTAGGAGTCTATTGGAGTTTGGATTCTACTACCAATGTCATAAGGAAACAATTGAATGTTCTTAACATAAGAATGATACACTTTGGTTTACATTTTTAAAAGCTCACTCAAGCTGCTATTGAAGGATGGATTGTAAAGTTGAAGGATATGAGCAGAGAGACTAGCTAGGAGTTATTACATAGAGGTGATAATGACTTAGATGAAGGTGGCAGCTAGCAGTGAGCTTTTTTGATACAACAGATGCCTTATTAGGTAAAGATGCAAAAATGAACACAATAAACCCCTATCGTTATGGAACTCACAGATTAGTTGAAGGAGTCTGGGAAGAAGGACATAGTAGGTTCTCAGTTATGTTGAATGAGTGTTGGCCAGGTCCATACAAGAAAGCAATCAGGAAAGAAGAGTGATCTGGGCAAAGGACCTAAATCACGTGCAAAGCATGAATGAGAATGCTTGGCATATTTGTAAAACTATGCATAGAACTTATATTGCTAGAAGACCCACCAGGGGTTAGGTTTAAAAGATAGATCGAGCTAGGTGTAGTGGTACCTGCCTGTAGTCCCAGCTACTCAGGAGGATGAGTAGAGAGTATCACTGGAGCCCAAAAGTTCAAGACCAACCTGGGCAACATAGATTTCATCTCTCTCTTTTTTTTTTTTTTGTTTTTGAGACGGAGTCTCGCTCTGTACGTAGCCCAGGCTGGAGTGCAGTGGCCGGTTCTCAGCTCACTGCAAGCTCCGCCTCCCGGGTTTACGCCATTCTCCCGCCTCAGCCTCCAAGTAACTGGGACTACAGGCGCCCGCCACCTCGCCCGGCTAGGTTTTTTTTTTGTATTTTTTAGTAGAGATGGGGTTTCACGGTGTTAGCCAGGATGGTCTCGATCTCCTGACCTCGTGATCCGCCCGTCTCGGCCTCCCAAAGTGCTGGGATTACAAGCTTGAGCCACCGCGCCCGGCCTAGATTTCATCTCTTAAGAAAAAAAATGAAAAGGTAGATTAAGGCACAGAGGGCATTTGTTTGTCATTCTAATGAACTCTATGTTGAGTGCAAGAATAATAATAGGATCAGGAGTACATTTTAGGAGAATCACTCTAGCACTTTAATTAGAAGCCAAAAGACCAGTTAACTGAGTGTTGGAGTATTCCAGATTATAAATGATAATTAGTGATATTTACCCAGTTGTAATTGCATGTATTTTTTTGTCTTATTCCCAAATATCTTTAAAACTAAGTAGAAATGGGGAATCTAAAATGTCACTTGTATCCAGTAAAATGTTGAGATTCTCCTGGCTCCTGTCCCAGGTTGTGTTCCCTAGGAAGCAAACTCTGTGATGGAGATTAATATGTAGAAAGCTTTTTGGAGAGTGTTGTTCTTGAAACCATCAGCTGTGGCAAAGTGAAGGAAGGAAATGGCAGAGACAAAAGAAAATGGGCTGCCATGCAATCTCAGAAAGGCCTTGGCTGACCCCGTGGAGAGTTCTTTCATTCTACAAACATTACTCAGTACTTACTCTTTGTCAGTCTATGAGGCTCTCTAGGTGATAGAAACTAGGACAGTGCTTCAGTTAGGATTGATATAGAACCAAACAGAAGAATGTCATGATTAGAAGCAGTTTAAGAAGCTGAAGAACTCAGGGCAGTCATTTGACAGAAGGTGAAGATTTTTTTATATGCACTATCTTTAATATTATAATGGCAATATTGATTTAATGCTTCACCCTCTGTGCTTAGTTTTTTATGTGTATTAACTCATTTAACCCTCAATAATCTTTTGAGGTAGGTCTTATCCTCAATTTTATAGATCATAAAACAGATACTAAGCATCAATAACTTGGCTAGGATTTCACAGCTAGTTAGTGTTGGGCAGGAAAACAGCCTTAGGTAATCTGGGGAAGTCACCCTGTGCTTTAATGCCTCTGTCTATTCTGAAACAACTTTAGGAAAGATTATTTTATTATGGGACATAGAAGGATGTATTATCTGGTTAAAATGATTTTGTAATAAAGATGACTTCATGTGCTATTTCTGACTATACCCTTTATATAAACATAAAACATACAATTGGATTCAAAATTAGGGTTTGACTTATTCTTTTAAATTGTCACATTCTCTGTCATTCATGACTGCTTTCCAACTCTTTTTAACCTTTTGGACTAAATCTATACTTTCATTCATTCTTTTACACATTAGTGATTTGTACCCGAATGAGCACAGAATAGTAAAAACCAAATTTTGTTCCATTGCTATGAGAAAAGCTACCGAAAAAAAGCCTCCATTTAATATAACTTTTTCCCTTTTGGATGTTTCACCAGATACTCTGGAAACGAGGGCGAAATAAATAAAATCCCTTGTTAAGTTTTTGATAATTAGGAAAAAAAAAAAAAGCACCCACAGCAAGCATAATAAAAAGATTTCCCATTTATGGTTTCTCACTGGTTAGTTTATTAGCCTGATGACACAGCTTTATTAACTTGTCTTATAGGTCTGTAACAATGAAGTACATATTTCAAGTTTCATAAACATCTCTTCCCCCAAGCAGCAAGTTAATCATGTGAATCTGTACTGTGTCAAGATTAATGTTTATCATTTTCGTAGGTATATTTTATGTGCTTGCCTTGTAGGCCTGTAATTTAGTCACACTATTGTGTATCAGAATGATAGTAAAAGCAAACTTTCAAAGTTAAATGTTTTAAAAAGCATATAATTCTTATAGAATAGTTTAAGTATGTATTCACATGTGTCTTCATTTATTCAGCAAAATTTTTTGAGCATCTACTACTGTCATTCCAAGTGTCTTTATAGAACTTACATTCTAGCATGGAGAAAAAGATAATAAACAAATAAATCGCTGAAACATGTAGTATGCGGGAGGTATTGAGAGTCAGAAATGTTAACATTCCCAAAGGAGAACAGAGAAAACTTTAAATAAATAGCATTTTAAAATACAGTAGTCAAGGAAGGCCTCATTGATGAGACCTTTGAGCAAAGCCTGAAGGGTGTAACCAAGAAAGCCATATGTCTGGGGTTAGAATGGTTGAGCATTTAAATCCTATCAGAGATGTGGGTGCATTAATGCCATTACTTACATGCCAGTATATTTCCAGTGAATGACACGTAAAGGGGATTTGTAGAATGCAGTATATCTACCAAAGTATAAATTCTTGTGCTACTTGATATTTTCATTTAAAACCTTATAAAGTCCTGCCTAAACATGAATATAGTTCGTTTACATACAAGAACCTTTTGATTTGGCAAAAATAGATCTTGAAAAACTTTGCTTCATGAGAACATTTAAAATTCTAATCAGACGTTAAATTATCTCTTAGATGAGAAAGAAGAGGGTATCCTGGGAAGCATACTGTTACCTAGTTTTCAAATAGCTTTGCTTACCTCTGAAGATCACATTAATCGCAAATATGCTTTTAAGGTAAGGAAATAATACAGTCTTTAATTCTGTGTTCAAAACTTGCATTGGTTAAAAATGGATATTGAGCCATAGATTATTACAAAAAGCTATCTTAGTTATAGTGATTTTGGTATTTAAAATATACTAATTAATGGTCTTATGGTTGTATAGAAGAATGTCCCTCTAGGAAGCACGTGCTAAAATATTTAGGGGTCAAGTGTCTTCATGTCTGTGCTTTCAAATGGTTTTAGGTAAAATGAACATGTCAGAATGCTAATAATTGATGAATATAATTATGGATGTCCTGGTGATTATTATACATTCTTTCAAGCTTACTCTATGTTTGAATTTTTTAATAATAAATTTGATGGCCGGGCGCGGTGGCTCAAGCCTGTAATCCCAGCACTTTGGGAGGCCGAGACGGGCGGATCACGAGGTCAGGAGATCGAGACCATCCTGGCTAACACGGTGAAACCCCGTCTCTACTAAAAAATACAAAAAACTAGCCGGGCGCGGTAGCGGGCGCCTGTAGTCCCAGCTACTCGGGAGGCTGAGGCAGGAGAATGGCGCAAACCAAGGAGGCGGAGCTTGCAGAGATCCGGCCACTGCACTCCGGTCTGGGGGACGGAGCGAGACTCCGCCTCAAAAAAAAAAAAAATAATAATAATAAATTTGAGGTCTGGGCACAGTGGCTGACACCTGTAATTCCAGCACTTTCGGAGACCAAAGTGGGAGGATCACTTGAGTCCAGGAGTTGAGTCTGGGGAACATAGTGAGACCCTGTCTCTAAAGCAAAACAAACAAACAAAAACCATACTAGCCGGGTTTGGTGGCTAGTCCCAACTACTTAGGAAGCCAAGGTAACAGGACCACTTGGGCCTGGGAGGCCAAGGCTGTAGTGAGACATGATCACGCCACTGCAGTCCAGCCTGGGCAACACAGTAAGACCTTGTCTCGAAAAAAAATTATTAATACAATGGGCACAGTGGCTCATGCCTGTTATCCTAGCTCTTTAGGAGGCCGAGTCAGACAGAGCTTGAACCCAGGAGTTCAAGACCAGCCTGGCCAACATGGTAAAACCCCGTCTCTACTAAAATTACAAAAATTAGCCAGGTATGGTAGCGTGTGCCTGTAGTCCCAGCTACACAAAAAGCTGAGGTGGGAGGATCGCTTGAGCCCGGGAGGCAGAGGTTGCAGTGAGCCAAGATTGCATCACTATAGTCCAGCCTGGGTGACAGAGTGAGACCCTGTATTAATAATAATTATTATTAATAATAAATTTGGAGGAAGAGTACTATAAGAGACAACAATTTTTTTTTAGTAAATGTACATATATGTACCGTTATTGAAAAACTTAGAGAATAATGGCAAAGATGTTCAAGATGTTCTTGGGTCTAAGTACATCATGATCATCAGGTACTTTACAGAGACCACTGAAGTTGAGATGAGAAATCTGCTGTTATTAAATTCAAGCAGACCTGAGATCCCCCTGATTAACAGTACCCACCAATCTTTGTGGTATTACTGGTTTGTGGATCACTCTCAAGTCAGAGGTCTTCAGTGCTATTTTTGGAGATTTTTGTTTTCAAAAATCCTTCTGCATTCTTTGCTTCATGATTATGGCTAAAATAAATTTCAGAGGTCACCTAGTTTTTCAGTCTGTTTTAGAGTAAGAACTATAAGGTTCTTGCAGAAATTTCATTTTAAGAGAAAAGAGGGGGGAACTGCTGCTAGTTAACAATGAAAATGTTTATACCATTATAAAATTGATTCAATTTTAAATTCACATCATTTTTAAAGAATACTGAGGACTACAGCTGATTTACAACTTTTGCTAATTAATATGTTACATTAGCAGGCTGGGTGCAGTGGCTCATGCCTGTAATCCCAGCACTTTGGGAGGCTGAGGCAGGTCAGGATCAACTGAGGTCAGGAGTTTGAGACCAGCCTGGCCAACATGATGAAACCTCATCTCTACTAAAAATACAAAAATTAACCGGACATTGTGGCACTTGCCTGTAGTCCTAGCTACTGGGGAGGCTGAGGTGGGAGAATCGCTTGAAACTGGGAGGCGGAGGTTGCAGTGACCCGAGATCATACCACCTCACTCCAGCCTGGGTGACAGAGCAAGACTCCCTCCCCACCCCCGCCCCCGCCGCCCCCCCAAAAAAAGCCAGGTGCGGTGGCTCATGCCTGTAATCCCAGCACTTTGGGAGGCTGAGGCGGGTAGATCACCTGAGGTCAGGAGTTCGAGACCAACTTGACCAACATGGAAAAACCCCGTCTCTACTAAAAATACAAAATTAGCCGGGTATGAACAGGAAAGGTGTAGTGGTGAGGTTAAGGGGTTGTGTGATGGACAGCCTCAATGAAAAGGTGATGTAACTTGAGCAAAGACCTGAGGATAAGAGGGGAGTATTTTCATATTTAAATTAACTTTATCAAAATAAACTTTTATCAACAGTGTAAACCAGGGAAACATAATTAAATATTTTATGATATTATAACAAAGGTTAACACTTTGAAAATTTAAAATTATAACTTTATGAAGTACACGTGTAGAGGTGCATGATAGTAGCACTATCATTTGGCCATGAATTTAAATGTTTTTGTTACTTATCAGTTTAGCAAATGTTTATCAATTTGTGCTATTTATAGGACTTTTTTCTGCGTTTTTAGACTCTTAAAAAATACTACAATGCTAAAATAGCAATAAAAGTGACCATGCATGTTAAGTATATTTTCTCTGTGATTATTTGGTTTAATTTTAATTTTATCTGTAACAAGAATAGTAATTGCTGTTTCACTTTCTCTCTTCTGTGGTATTGTTTCCTCTGAATGTGTGAGCTGCTTTACTGCTAAGTTTGTTTACATTGATGCAAGTGCTTATCAGAATGGTAAGTAGAAACTTTATAGACAATTATTGAACACAAGCATGGAACTTAAAGCTAGACTGGGTACTTTGACATCATCTAGTAAATATTTCCATTTGACTGATGGCGAGCATGGGTGGAGACTCTTAGTGTCTTGAGTCATGGATGGAACTGGATCATCTTGACACCAGCCCCAGTGTTCCTTAGATTGATCACAGGGGCAGTGGTCTTTATTTTTCCAAAACCCCACTCACAGAGTCCAGTAACACTTTGTAGATGGTTTTAATTATCTTAACATAGAACAATTTGAGCAGTTTATTAAGGAACAGCTCAAAAAGGAAACACCATTTTGGATCATTTATAAATCTTTTGTGTTTGGGTGTAGGTATCTTTAAAAGATTCTATAAAATACAGCAGTGCCTTTTGATGCCTAAAGAAATTGCTAACGCAGGAGGGAAATGCCATAATATGTACATTCCTATTAATTTTGTTGCTGGTTGCTGGGAATATTCTTGAATAAAGAATATTCATTCTTAAATAAATATTCTTATTCTGGGCATGGTGGCTCACACCTGTAATCCCAGCACTTTGGGAGACTGAGGCAGGCAAATCACTTCAGGTCAGAAGTTCAAGACCAGCCTGGCCAACATGGCAAAACCCCGTCTCTACTAAAATACAAAAATTAGTTGGGCATGGTGGCACATGCCTGTAATCCCAGCTGCTTAGGATGCTGAGGCAGGAGAATTGCTTGAACCAGGGAGGCAGAGGTTGCAGTGAGCCAAGATTGTGCCACTGCACTCCAGCCTAGGCAACAGAGTGAGACTCTGTCTCAAAAAAAAAGAGGTGCGAATTGCAGTAAATGGAAATTTTTAGAAATGTGGAGATGGAAGAGGCACCACTAAGTACTTCATTTCTCACCTCCTTTCCTTTCCATGCACTTTTTTTTTTTTTTTTTTAATTTTAGAGTGTGCACACAACTAAAAGAAAAAGGGTGAAGTTAGGGGGGAAATTAATATGTATTTTTCAAGTTAATAACTATATTTTTCTTGATTGATTTCCGTATCTCATATAAAAGATAAGTCTACTTACTCTGAAATTTGATAGCAATGTTCTATGTCAGGAATCACTTATCTTTTTTTCTTTTTCTTTTACAGAATCCTATATTTTTATTTAAAATGATCGTGTCATTTTCAATCAGGCAGCCCATCCAAACATGCGGACCTATTATTTCTGCACTGATACAGGAAAGGAAATGGAGTTGTGGATGAAAGCCATGTTAGATGCTGCCCTGGTACAGACAGAACCTGTGAAAAGGTAAAGGCTTGTAGAAAAAAATGATGGTTATTTCCACTTCTATTTTATTCCATGCATTGCAAGTATTTCACTGTCATAGTACATATCATTTTAATAGTCATGGTATGAAATCATTTTTTCCTCAAAAGCAAGGATCAATTCCTGTTCTGAATTAAATTAATACACATTTTGTTAGTTTGCAATACCACCTACATTTTTATTCCACTTTTCTTCTTTTTCTTCTTTATTCATTTTCACCTATCAGTGTACTGGGGTGAATGCAGAATCCTAACATTCAAACTGAATGTTCTTTCTTCTTACAGAATTACCTTTAATTTCCGGTGAGTACGTTTTTAATTGTTACCTTAAAGCTACACAGATTTTTATCCTTTGAGATAGTGTTCTTAAGATTCTAAATCTTAGAAGAGAGTTTATTTTTATAAAGTTAAGTTGTGTTTTTCTATAATAGTGTGTTGATATTTCTAAAGTGTAATAAATTACAGTAAGAAATTTTGATAGTTTCATTTTTTCAACATTTCTGATTAATTTTTGTTTTGTAGTGAATGTCTCCAGAAAATAGTTTATCAAGCATTTAGATTGGTTCCAAATAAATCCACTTCTTGATGAATTGTGCCTTTTTTATATTGAAACTCCACTACTCAGATTCCTTGAATAATATAGATAAGTGCTGTTAAAATTGACCCATGTGTTTTTCCCTGCGTGAAGATATGAATCATTTTAATATTCTTCAATATATCTAGTTAGAGGAAATCTGATTCTCAGACTACATAAATACAAGTAGTATAATGTGCTTTTTAAAATATATATATATATTCCTGTAATTTGAAGAAAAAATTATGATGCAAGTTAATTTTTCTTCCAGTGACAGCTCAGCACATATCTTATATAAGAAAGATGCTATTGTGCAAGTTTAGCCTTTTTTCCCTCTTCTCAGGAAATTAGGGATTGTTAAATATATGTCTAGTCCTTTGTTTTTCTTATCCTAGTGTGCATTTTAAAAAAGTCTTGGCTGTTTGGCTAAAAGACTTAGGTTGATGCTGTGTATTTGTGCTATTTTTGTAAATATCGAGTCTAAATCAAGTTACCCAATCACTAGTAATTAGAGCTGGGGAAAAACTGAGAAGAAAAGAGGGTCTAGGATATAGCTCTAGGACATCTATTTTTAAGAAAAAACACTTTTGTCACATGCATATTCCAGGATGAGAGCGGATAGAAGGAAAATCTGTTTTTGGAGATACATGTGTAAAAATTACCTGAGTAGCATAAAGATGAGGTGGTTAGCACTGATAACAAGAGAAAATGTGTAGGTGAAAATAATTCATTTAAAATCTTCAGGCTGACATGGTGGCTCACACCTGTAATTCTAGCACTTTGGGAGGTTGAGGTATCAATTGAGTCCAGGATTTTGAGATCAGCCTGGGCAACATGATGAAACACCATCTGTACCAAAAATACAAAAATTAGCCAGGCATAGTACCACACTCCTGTAGTCCCTGATACTCAGGAGGCTGAAGAATGAGGATCACTTGAATCAGGAGGTTGAGGCTGCTATGAGCTGTGACTGTGCCATTGCACTCCAGCCTAGGCAACAGAGTGCGACCCTCTCAAAAAAAATAAAAATATAACTTCAATACTTTAACTTCCAAGCAAAATTGTTAGGGAATTGTTTAGAATACAGAAATCTGTATAATAATTAAAATATTTATGTCCAAATAATTTCAATATTGTATATTATACTTTTCTCCGAATTTCAGCATGTTTCTACTTTATTTTATTAAATTTCCCACTCTAAAAACTAGTAATTCCTCATAATTTGGGATGACAAAGATGACAATTATTTGACTTGTCTTGGCAACCTGACACTTCACTGGTTATGTGCTTATACAATTTTCAGCCGTCTGTGTTAGTGTAATCTATTCAGACAAGATTTATTAATACCACCTGTGTGCCCAGCTTAGCGTCCATTATCCAATAGCAATTACGTGTTTTCTTCTACTCCTAGTTGTTGGAATTTTTTTCCCACCCCATTAGATTTAGTCATTCAAAGTGAAAGTTAAGTATAGAGAGATTTTGTTTGCTGGATTTTAAGCTAATGCATTCATTTTGCTGTATGGACCAAATACTTAAAATATTTATTAGAGCATATCATTCTAATAGAACATCCAGTTTTTAACTTGAGAGTTCGTTTTCCCTAACTTTATAAAGTATTTCACCTGTTCACTACAATGTCATAGTCTCCTAGTGTGCAGATCATTGATGGCCAAAAGCAAAAAAGAAAATCTAAGTATAATATGGGTCCTCTGAATAATTTTCATCTCTAAGCCCATTATTTTCATTTTATATATCTCAGTGTATTTTCTGCGATAAGTTGTGTCACTTTTTAAAATTAGATCACAAGTTTTACATTATTTTTGGTACTGTAGCATACTTTTCTGAGTCAGCTTTATTCCATTTAGAGAAAAGTCATCATATGTGTCTTTTTGATGACTTTTTCAATGATAAATCTTGGGGAAAAAGAAAAAAAAAATGCACCACAGTTTTAATTTAAAATAATAGCTTTAGGCTGAGCATGGTGGTTCACCCTTGTAACCCCAGCAATTTAGAAGGCCAAGGTAAGAGGATTGCATGAGCCCAGGAGTTCAAGATCAACCTAGGCAACCAGTGAAACCCCGTCCCCCCAAAAATTTAAAAATATACTGGTTGTGGTGGCTTGTACCTGTAGTCCCAGCTGCTTGGGAGGCTAAGAGGGAAGGATCACTTGAACCCAGAAAGTTGAGGTTGCAGTGAGCCATGATCACATCACTGCACTCCCTGCTGGGTTATAGAGCAAGAAACCTTGTCTCAAATAATAATGGTAATAATCATGATGGCAGTAATAATAATAGCTTTAGATAGACTACAGTAATTATGTTTTAAAAATCTTTTCAGTTATTTTATGTTTAATGTTAAAACTCCTGCCCTCCCAGATAGCAAGGATACACGTGCTTTTAGTGTAAATTTTCTATGCCTTCTTTATGTTGTTCTTGTTTTGAGATGGAGCCTCACTCTGTCACCCAGGCTGGAGTGCAGTGGCATGATCTCAGCTCACTCCAACCTCTGCCTCCCAGGTTCAAGCAATTCTCCTGCCTCAGCCTCCTGAGTAGCTGGGATTACAGATGCCCACCACCACACCCAGCTAATTTTTATTTTTTATTTTTCATAGAGACCAGGTTTCACCATTTTGGCCCGGCTGGTCTCAAATACCTGATCTCAGGTGATCCACCCACCTTGGCCTCCCAAACTGCTAGGATTCCAGGCATGAGCTGCCACCCCTGGCCAACTTTTATTTTTCAGGAGAAAGAAGCACATAGTCTGTCTTAGTAAATTTTCCTAATTCTGATATTGCCTTCAATCTAGAAGCTATGGTTTATATCTAACCTAAATATATGGATGAGTTAAGTTTACTCCAAGAAAGATAGTCACCTTTTTTTTTTTTTTTTTTGCCTCAGTGACCATATTCCAAACTTTCTAGATATCTTCATCTATAGTTGATGACAGATATATGTATGTAGATCTACATCTTTTCCACACATCATAAACATTGACAGCATTACCAAACCTAGTTTCTGATAGAAGCATTTTTATTTATTGGAATATGGAGGGTTGGCTGGCTCCTGAGAGGCCTCCTAGAGTGGCATGATCTTGGCAGTTTCATGCAGATTCAGACACTCAGCTTGATCTTTTCAGAGTCTGGAAGTGATTAGTGAGCAGTACAACTGTCAAGTGACCTAGACACATGCTGTTAACTAGCTCATTCTTTCAGTGGCCAGGTGGACATGGGATGCCAGATTCTAACCCAAGATTGCCTGATGTGATAGAATTATGATGGTAGTAAGGTCTGTGCCAGCCACTTATTAACTCATCTGATTCTCACAAGAACCCTCTGATCTTGGTGACACAATCATACCCATTTACCAAAGAGGAAGCATAGGCACTTGAGGTGTTCTGTACTTTGCCTGAAGACACAGCTAGTAAGAACAGAGCTGCAACCCGGACATGTGCAGTCAGACTTCAAGAGCTCTAAAATCATACTGAGTTCCTCTTGAATACAGACAAAAGGAGTTAATCATATGGTTCAGATCTTTGATAGCATCAGACTGTAATTTCCTGTTGCAGCCATTTCCACAACCAGACTCATGTTTGTCTCATGAGTCAACAAGGAGTGTAGATTTTGTGGTTTAACTGTCATAAGGCAGTCTTAATTTGCTTTATTTTCAGATTCCTAATGGTGGGAGCACACATCACTTTTTACCCTCTAGTTCTTTTATGTTTTCTTTTCCCCCCTTCCTCTTTACACATTCTGGTGCTGTGCTTGAATGTTAATATCACAGCATTGGGTATTTGTGTAGACTTGTCCACTGTGACCCTTTCCAGTCCCCTTGCCCCCACCCCCATAAAGTAGAATTTTTCCTAGATTGAATCCCAGAAGTAATATATGCATTATTTCATCTGATTTACTATGATTTTCTTCTCTGATTTCAGAGTGGACAAGATTACATCTGAAAATGCACCAACTAAGGAAAGCAATAACATTCCCAACCATAGAGTTCTAATTAAACCAGAGATCCAAAACAATCAAAAAAACAAGGAAATGAGCAAAATTGAAGAAAAAAAGGCATTAGAAGCTGAAAAATACGGATTTCAGAAGGATGGTCAAGATAGACCGTTAACAAAAATTAATAGTGTAAAGCTGAATTCTCTGCCATCTGAATATGAGAGTGGGTCAGCATGCCCTGCTCAAACTGCACACTACAGACCAGTCAACTTGAATAGTTCAGAGAACAAAATAGTCAATGTTAGCCTAGCAGATCTTAGAGGTGGAAATCGCCCCAGTACAGGGCCCTTATACACAGAGGCTGATCGAGTCATACAGAGAACAAATTCAATGCAGCAGTTGGAACAGTGGATTAAAATCCAGAAGGGGAGGGGTCATGAAGAAGAAACCAGGGGGTAAGTATATGTCTTGTTATTATGAACCCAGGTTTTTTTGATGCTGTGTTGTTGGAAATTGGTTTCTGCGCTACTGATTAAAATTGGTTTAAATTGTGTTTTAGCTATTACAGCTTCATTACTATGTCTTTTGTTTATGATGATCAGATATAAGTATTTATTCTCTGTCTCTTATGTTCTGTCACTCAACTTTGTTAGTGGCAAGGAGTCATCCTACCTGTTCAAGCACAAGAAAAGGCTTGGGTTACAGGTAGAGATCAAGTTTATTTGGGAGAGGGAAGGAGCAAGCCCTATCTTCCCAACTCACCCTTGTCTTGTCCCCTGCCATTATCACCTCTTCTCTGACCTCCATTACCAGTTTCTGCAGCTTGGTGCAATGTAAGGATCTTCTGAGACAAGTAATATGGAGGCAGCAAAGGCCTACTGCTCCCTAATTTTCAGTCTTATTCTTGGGCTTTCTTTAAATCAGGATGCACATAACTATTAAATACAAGGCCAGAAGCAGTTGTTCGTGCTTATAATCCCAGCACTTTGGGAGGCCAAAGCAGGAGAATCATTTGAGGCCAGGAGTTTGAGTCCAGCCTGGGCAACCTCGCAAGACCCCATCTCTGAAAAAATTTTTAAAAATTAGTCAAGCATAGTGGTGCATGCCTGTAGTACCAACTACTTGGGGGAAGTTGAAGTAGAAGGATTGCTTGAGCCCAGGACTTGGGAGCTACAGTGAGCTATGGCTGTGCCACTGCCCTCCAGTCTGGCAGCACAGTGAGAACCCAACTCTAAAAAAAATGAAAAGTAAATGTATTTATGTGAGCATTTATTCATTTTTGCATGCACTTTTTCTTAATATATTTATTGTACAACTGCTATTTGCTAATTGTGAGACTACAAAGTAAAATAATGAAAAGATACAGTCCAGGTTCTCACAAAGATAATTCTCTACTAGAGGAGACAGTTGAATAAGTAGATGCAATTTAGTGTGACAAATACAATGAAGACAGACCAGGGTGCTGTAGGAACACATTTCGGGACAACCAACATAATCTTAAGGACTCAGAGTCGAGGAAAACCTTTGTAGAGGAAGCAAAACACAAGCTGTGATATGAAGAATGACATGCATGTTATGGCTTAAATATGCAAAGCTCCAGGGTTGGTAGAGAACAGAAGAATCAAAAGAAATCCAGTATGACTTGGTTGTAACTGGGGAGACAATAAGTGAAGAACAAGGCTAGAGACATAAGCTAGGAGAGATATATTCAGATTGGTGTCTCAGAAATCTGGAGAGTAAATTGGAGAAAGTTCAAAAGTTACTTAAGTGATTGAAGTGAGAAGAGGAAGAGGATGTATTCAGGATATAATTGACAAGTCTAGTTGGTTGCTTTGATGTGCTTGACTGCAAACCCGTCTTGCTCAAGATTAAGTTTGGTGCTGGGCGAGGTGGCTCGCATCTGTAATCCCAGCACTTTGGGAGGCCAAGGCAGGCGGATCACCTGAGGCCAGGATTTCGAGACCAGCCTGGCCAAGATGGTGAAACCCCATCTCTACTAAAAAGACAAAGATTAACCAGACATTTTGGTGCTCACCTGTAATCTCAGCTACTCGGGAGGCTGAGGCAGGAGAATCTCTTGAACCCGGGAGGCAAAGGTTGCGGTGAGCCAGCATCGTGCCACTGCACTCCAATCTGGAAGTTTCTTGAGGGAAATCAAGAATAGCACCCTCCTTTTTTGGCCTGGGCAACTAGGGTGCTTTGGTGCCTTTTACTGCAAAGAAAAGATTTGGGAAAAGAGAAGATAGTGGTTGGACGGGTTATGTGAGGTAATGCATATGTTAATTAGCTTGATTTAGCCATTCCACAATATATATATGTCAAAACATCATGTTGTTCACCATAAATATGTATAATCTTACTTGTCCATTTTCTTTAAAAACAGAACTGGCAAATGCTCAAATTTAGCAGTAATCAGGGAATTGCACATTAAAGAATCAATTAGGCATTATTTTTCACTTACCAGATTGACCAAAATTATAAATAAATGAATTAATGAAGGCACAGGTGAATAAAAATTAGATTACTTAATGTTGGATGAATGACAAAGATGAATAAGCTCGTATATTACTAGCAGGAAAATAAATTAATACAATTTGATTAGACAGAAGCAGGAAGCAGTTCTGGGGGAAAAAAAATGAAAGGATGTTTGAAAGTACTTGGGAAAGTAATGACTTTCAGGAAAATAATAAAAATCTAAATCAGAAGATTGCTGAGTCTCTGCTCACCAAGTTAAATCTCACTTCAAAGAAGAATCACTTTTCCCCAAAAATCATATCTTAAGTTTAAAAATGTATATAGAGAGTCAACAGATATCTTGAAATTAGAGGATTTTTTAAAAATTGTTAAGTATAAATACTGGTTTTAGGCTCTTTTATGAGTAATTAATATCAGTAAAGTCTTTCTGTGACTTCTTTATTTTGGACATAGACCAACAGCTTCTGAAGGCTGGTTTTAGGTTATTTTGAGCTAAGGTTTTCTCTGGGTTCCTCCTACATTTTTGGGTTAACTGTTATGCCAGTTTTTATAAATACTGTTATTTAGATGTTCTTTTGAAATAGTTTGAGACCACTTTGGATCATAAGAAAATATCATCTACATTATGATATAAACTTCATCATAAAAATAGTTGTGTTTTATAATGAAATGATTTTTTATTGGTGGAAAGAAACATAATTGTAATTCAATATCTAAATCATTTTTTAAAAAGCTTTATGAAAGCCTTTTATTATTAAAGTTCTGGTAGGAAGAAAAAGGTTTAATATTTAGTCAAATAGTAGATCCTTGCATCTGTGAACAAAGCTTTAAAGTTTCATTCTGAGTGGCAGGCACTGTTAAGATGCATGGTCCTTAAGCCATTGTTCTGCATGGCAAAATCACAGGGAAAGGGTTTTTATGGTGCTTGACAGGCAGCTGCTGGTCAATGGGGCACTAAATCTGATGCAGGAGCTTAGAGTATTCATTTCTTAAGCTTTCAGTTGAAAGTAAATCACACTTTGCTTAATTTGAATTTCTTTGGGGAAAAAAGTCACTAAAGGGAATTGTAGTTTTGAAAAATAGGTCTCAAAGTGCTAGAAATATATGGGATAAAAATAAATTTGCTTGATAATAATTTAATTTTTAATTAAAATTCCCCAAATGTGGTTCCAAAGATGACAGAAGAGCCTTTTAATGTCATTCATTAACCAAGCTTACTAAAAATATACATATCCTGCTATTAATGATCATATGATAGTTGACAGTTCAGGTTCAATATACATCTCTACAACAGGACCCAACCCACACATTATGAATACTTCAGAGCGCTTGACAGAAGTGTTTTAGTGTAATTATGTTTTTGAACTATAATTTCGACATTAGCTTATAAGCAATTTTGGGTGTGTTTTAGATTGATAATGTATGTCCCCTTCCTTACATGTTTCTATGATATAGCTCAGTGCTTAATCTCTAGCTTTTTGCATATTAAGCCTACTGTAGTATTTCTTGAATTTGTGAGTGACCAGATAAACCAAGATGCATCAGGGTAAATTGCTTTTGTACTAGGGCAGTCTCTTTGATGGAGTCAGCTTTCCCTAGCTGACATATTTGCACACAGTCATGGGATTGCCAGCTCTGGATGTTTTCCAGTTTCTGGCTTTAGTGTGATCAGAGAAGGTGAAGAGGGGGAGGAAGACCAAGCAGAAACAAAATGGGAAATACCCATGGAGGGAAAGCCTCAAGAAATTGAACTCTTTATACTGGTTATATAAGAGCAGTTGGGTACCTTTCTCCCTCTCTCCACCCCTGAAGGCATCAGATGGTTGGCCTGAATGCAGTGGTTCTTGTCTGGAGACATTTTGTTCAATTTTGAACAACCTCTTTTTGAGTAGAGACATTGAAATCCTGAAGAACAACCAGCATGATGAAGGAAATTTAGTTTAGGAGAAATTGTTGAAAGAATTAGAAATATTTAAAATATAAAATAAGGCATAGAATTTTAGAGCTCTAGAATAAGTTTATGATGAAATCATCTTCTAGATGAAAAAAGAGGATCCCAGTATCAGTTGGCCATTGGCTAGATTTTAATAGCATATAAAGGGCTCTCTGGTACTATAAGATTATATCCTTCCTAATTGTTAATACCTTTTTATGTTTAAGTCATTGTGATAGACGAGTATGGTTTTTTAAAAATAATATTCATATCTTAGGCAAAATTTAAAAATAGAAGGATTTTTTTTTTTTTTTAAATCCAAAAGTTTAGGGATCGCTGGCATAGTTAAAAGAGTGCTGCTTTAGAAAGTAGGAGACCTGCATTTTAGTTCTGTTTAGCCCACAAACTCTTTCTGTAACCCCAAGTATGATCTCTTGGACCAAGCGTGGTGGCTCACACCTGTAATCCTAGGACTTTGGGAGGCCAAGGTGGGTGGATCATCTGAGGTACAGAGTTCAAGACTACCCTGGCCAACATGGTGAAACCCCGTCTGTACTAAAAATACAAAAATTAGTTGGGCGTGGCAGCAGGCACCTGTAATCACAGCTACTTGGGAGACTGAGGCAAGAGAATCATTTGAACCCGGGAGACAGAGGTCCAGTGAGCGGAGATCATGCCACTACACTCCAGCCTGGATGACAAAGAAAGACTCCATCTCCGGGAAAAAAAGAAAAAAGAAAAAAAAAAAAATATATATATATATATATAAAAAACATCTCTTGGTCTTTTCTCCCCTACTCCCCTACCCTGCCCCCAATATTCTGAAGGCCCCAGAATATGTAACTCATCTAAGGTCTAAGTACTTAATAGGAAAGCAGGAATCAAAACTTGACTGTCTTGATTTTTGATCAACCACTTTTCCTGTTTTACTGTTTTCCCACTATATCCCCTCTGGATGCTTTAACCCACAAAGAGAAGGTATATTTAACGTGAGATTTTCTCTTAGTATAAAGGTAACGTAATTTTACTACCCCAATAGATACCAATTATGCAGGCAGTTTATTAATTGGGTGCCTCATAGTCCAGTGCACTCAACTCATTACACCTCATCACAATGAAATCTCTTTTTTTTTTTTTTTTTTTTTTGGAGACAGAACCCTCCCTCTGTTGGCCAGGCTGGAGTGCCACAATCTCAGCTCACTGCAACTGCAACCTCTGCCTCCCAGGTTTAAGCAATTCTCCTGCTTCAACCCCCTAAGTAGCTGGGAGTGCAGGAGCACGCCACCACGCCCGACTAGTATTTTATAGTTTTTGTAGAGATGGGATTTTGCTATGTTGAACTCCTGAGTGATCCACCCACCTTGGCCTCCCAAAGTGCTGGGATTACAGGGGTGAGCCACTGCACCCAGCCTGAAATCTTTTTGTAACTATAATATAGCAGTATTTGTGCATTGTTACTGACAGGTCTTTGGGTCAAAAGAGAGCTCTTATATCCAGATTATCAGCAAAGGATTCCCAGATTATTAAGAGTATGAGTATGTTCAAATAATTTTTCCATCAAATCTTTAATTCCTTCTGGCCCATGTAATTACCAGTATCTCTGACATTTTCACAACTAGTAAGGGCCCATGTAATATTAGGAAAAAGTTGTTAACTAAACATTGAAAGAAGAGATCAGGAAACCTGAGTTTGTGGAGTCCCTACCCTTCCACACACTTAGTTCATTGAATTATGTTGATTTTGATGTTAGGATATAAATTTATGCCCATGGAGATGATAGTATAAGATGAATACTTGTAATTTAATTTTGCTTTTTCATTTTCTTTATTTTATTTTATTCATTTGTTTATTTATTTATTTATTTATTTTTTGGAGACAGAGTCTCTGTCTTATCACCCAGGCTAGAGTGCAGTGACACAATCTCAGCTCACTGCAACCTCCACCTCCCAGGTTTAAGCGATTCTCCTGCCTCAGCCTCCTGAGTAGCTGGAACTAAGGCATGCATCACCATGTCTGGCTGATTTTTGTATTTTTAGTAGAGACAGGGTTTCACCATATCGGCCAGGCTGGTCTCGAACTCCTGACCTCAAGCGATCTGCCTCCTCAGCCTCCCAAAATACTGGTATTACAGGTGTGAGCCACCACGCCCAGCCTAATCTTGCTTTTTCTAATCTAGATGTTTCTTGTGGTGGTGGTGGTTAAAAGGTTATGTCTGGGAGAAATAAAAAATTAGCCAGACATGGTACCATATACCTGTATTCCTAGCTACTTAGGAGGCTGAGGCAGGAAGATCACTTGAGCCCAGGAGGACGAGGCTGCAGTGTACTCCACTGCACTCTACCCTGGGTGACAGAGTGAGAACCCATCTCAATAAAAAAAAGTATGTTTGTATTTAGAATTTAAATTATACCTACACCTCTGTGTCTAAAGGAAATAGGAGGCTGGGCGCCCACTCCTATAATCCTGGCACTTTGGGAGGCTGAGGCGGGCAGCTTGCCTGAGCTCAGGAGTTCGAGCACCCTGGGCAACATGGCAAAACCTATGAAAGTACAAAAAATTAGCTGGGCTTGGTGGCTGGTGCCTGTGGTCCCAGCTACTCAGGGGGCGGAGGCAGGAGAACCGCTTGAACTTGGGAGGCAGAGGTTGCAGTGAGCTGAGATTGTGCCAGTGCACTTCAGCCTGGGCAACAGAGCAAAGCACTATCTACAAAAAAAAAAGATAATAGGGAAACACAAATGTTAACTTTACATAGAGTTTTTAATTGACTCTTTTTTTCTGGCTCACTCCTCCCCTGACTAACTTTTAAAAATCTTTTTTATATCATGAATTTCACCTAGTATGAAGTTGGCACTGTGATAGTTTTATAAATTCAAAATAGTGTGTTTATCAAAGTGGTTTTTTTAAAAGTAGTAAACTGAAATTGTATTCTTTGATTTTTGGAAATGATAGTATTCTGTGCTTAGTAATATGCAATTACATATCCAATTCCCAAAATTAGCATTTTAAAAGAACTATACTTTGCATGCATAATGTACAGGAAGCATTTTTAGATTGCTTTAAAAAGCCTCCTGAGAAATATTCCACCATCTATAAAGTGGAATATTAATTACTGTGCTGGAAACATTACAAAATTGCTGAGATTGCAGTTTTATATCTGAAATATTGTGATATTTAAGTATTTTATCTTTAATAGAATTCTGAGCATCAACTCCAAGTCATTTTTATATTTCAGCTTCGGAAAAGCTATGAAAGGAAGTTATTCCTTCAAACCAAATGTACTGATATATTTACTCCCATAAATAACCGTACTTCCTGAAAGAAAACATCCAACAGAATAGTCAACATATACTTGCAGTAATTTATTTCCTGTCTTTATGCTCTGTGGGTGTAACTCACTTCATATTTCATCCATACATAGAAATCCTAGTGCTCTGATTTCTCAAACGAAGTATAATAGTCTTTCATCTTTAAATCAAACTGTACATTGTGTGGAACTAATAATATTTTGTGTAATTGATATAGGTGCTGTTTATCCTGTGTTTGTTAAATTCAATTTCATAAAAAGATTAAAATCTGTTAATAGTGTATATCTTGTGTAATATTTCAATCTTTAAAAAAAATACATTCTAAGCCGGGCGCGATGGCTCATGCCTGTAATCCCAGCACTTTGGGAGGCCAAGGCAGGTGAATTACCTGAGGTCAGGAATTCAAGATCAGCCGGGCATGGTGGTGGACGCCTGTAATCCCAGTTACTTGGGAGGCTGAGGCAGGAGAATCGCTTGAGCCCGGGAGGCAGAGGTTGCAGTGAGCCAAGATCGCACCATTGCACTCCAGCCTGGGTGACAGAGCGAGACTCCATCTCCAAAGAAAAAAAATTCTAGTATATGTTTTACTTACTGAAACAAAAGACATGTACTCTAATTTAGAATTTGGAAAATAACTCTCCTTCCTGTTTACATTTTAATTATTTTTTTATTTTAGAGTAATTTCTTACCAAACATTACCAAGAAATATGCCAAGCCACAGAGCCCAGATTATGGCCCGCTACCCTGAAGGTTATAGAACACTCCCAAGAAACAGCAAGACAAGGCCTGAAAGTATCTGCAGTGTAGCCCCTTCCACTCATGACAAGACGTTAGGACTCGGAGCGGAGGAGAAACGGAGGTCCATGAGAGATGACACAATGTGGCAGCTCTACGAATGGCAGCAGCGTCAGTTTTATAACAAACAGAGCACCCTCCCTCGACACAGTACTTTGAGTAGTCCCAAAACCATGGTAAATATTTCTGACCAGACAATGCACTCTATTCCCACATCACCATCCCACGGGTCAATAGCTGCTTATCAGGGATACTCCCCTCAACGAACTTACAGATCGGAAGTGTCTTCACCAATTCAGAGAGGAGATGTGACAATAGACCGCAGACACAGGGCCCATCACCCTAAGGTAAAATAGCTGCTCATTTTATGTTAACTCACTACCTTATAAATGCTGTGTTTTCTTTCTAGTATACTATTTTAAATGTGAGAGACAAAAGAATGAGGAGAAAGTAAGCAAGGCAGCTCTATTTTGTTTTAAAAAATAAATAAAAATATTTTACAACATTAAGATCTCATGTATAAAAAGTACCTAATTGCAACACTTCATCTCTCAGGAACACAGGAGCAGTTCTTTTGAGCAGATGCATTCTGTATTCTCTGCTTGATACCATATCTCATCAGTTCTCCATGTAGGTTAACACCACGTGCGTTTTATTGGTTGTTTTTGGTTTTGTTGTTGTTGTTGTTTTGTTTTGAGACGGAGTCTTGCTCTGTTGCCCAGGCTGAAATTCAGAGGCATAATCTCAGCTCACCGCAGCCTCTGCCTCCCGGACTCAAGTGATTCTCCTGCCTCAGCCTTCTGAGTAGCTGGGATTATAGACATGCACCACCACACCTGGCTAATTTTTGTATTTTTAGTAGAGTCATGGTTTCACCATGATGCTCAGGCTGGTCTTGAACTCCTGATCTCAAGTGATCCACTGGCCTCGGCCTCTCAAAGTGCTGAGATTGCAGGCGTTAGCCACTGTGCCTGGCCTAGACCACATTCATTGTTATTGGCTTTTTACACACTTGCAAATTCTACACCTACTGTCTGGTGGCGTACCTGAAATTTTGTTTCAAGCTCATCCTGTTGTTTGTGAAGATAAAAGGGTTAACTTTATTTTCTAACCAACAATAATAACATATTGAGATAACTCCTTAAACACTCAATTTAATATTAGAGCTTAATGGTATATATACATTTAAAAAATGGAGATCATGTTTTACTTTGTATGTTAAGTTGATTTAAGCATTGCTTAGTATAGATTACTTGAAGTGAATTCAAAGTGCTTTGTATCAATCAGCTTTTCATAATACTAAAGCAGTGGCTTTGATTAGTCAGCTAGTACACAGCCAGTTCCCTAATGTCTATCCTAAACTGCTTTTTTTTTTTTTCATACTAAAGAATTCTTTGGCCAGACATAGTGGCTCGCGCCTGTAATCCCAACACTTTGGGGAGCCAAGGCCATAGGATCACTTGAACCTGGGAGGTTGAGGCTGTAGTAAGCTGTGATTGCGCCACTGCACCCCAGCCTGAGTGACAGAGCAGGACTCTGACTCAAAAAATAGTAATAAGTTATTGCTTTATACTATTTTAAAATGCTCTTTTCTTACCCTTGTGACAGGCTGAATCCTTCAGCTGCATTATTACCTAAAGCATTTGCTTGATACTTCCATAAATATTTATTAAGATTAATAAATTAATCAGGAATTTTCCTTTGAAGAAAGTTTTAATTTGCCTCACAAAAAAGGCTCACTTTGAACTCCATTGTAACAACGTTCAGTGTTTCCTCACTTTGTCTAAAGACTAAATCATGATTGCTAAAAATAGTAATAATATATAAGAAAAATCTGATCTAATACAAATTAATGTGTTTGGTGTAACAATTGGCTCTAAATTACATGCTGTCATTCTTAATCGTGTTTTTCATGTTCTTGGCCAGAATATATCATCTGTTTTGACAGCAAATATGAGATGAATCTATATTCTCTACCCAATTCCCGACCGTCTACTACTGCTACTCCTAAAAGACTTCTCCAAAATCGCCAGATTTTTCTTTCAAACTATCCTGTCCTCTTCCTTGATCTAGATCAGTGGTTCTTAAAGTGTAGTTCATGGAACCCTGTGGGGGTTCCGTCCCCATGACCCTTTCAGGGAGTCAAAACTATTTTTATAATCGTAATAAGGCATTATTCATTATATTCCTAGTTGCGCTAGTAGTACAGAAGTGATGGTGAGTAACATTTCTGGCACCTTAGCATGAATCAAGGCAGTGGCTCCAGACTATACTAGTGGTCATTGTAGCCTTCACTGCCACATACTTGAAGTAAAAAAATAGAAGTATCAGGTTCACTTATAAATCTCATTCATGAAACAATAGAAAATAATTTTATTGAACCGTAACATTTTGTTACATATTCTTTTACTGTTTACTTGTGATGAAATGGTAAATGCATAAAGCACTTCTATGGCATACCAAAGTGCTAACAGTTGTCTCCTAGTAAAACACGTGACGGAGTTGCAAGCTGAATTAGCTCCTTTTATTGTGAAATGCATTTTTACTTGAACAAAAGACAACTATAAATATTCAGACGTGGTATTTGATAGACACACTTTCTCAAAATGAATGCTGTCCTGTCACTTCAAGGAAAACAACTGACAGTATTTGTCACTGATGACAATGTTTGAGTTTTCAAGCAAAAAATAGAATTTTGGAAATCATGTATCTGCCACTCTGAACTTGACAGGTTTCCGGTGCTTAAAGATTGGTGGTGATATTAACAGTTGTGATTTTTTAATATTGTATACTGACATATGTCAACATTTGGAATATTGCATAACTCACTGAACCAATATTTTCCAAATGACCAGTGTTGAATATCACAAGGTTCATTTAAAGTTCAAATAGACCAGTGGATATTAATGTAACAGAGTATCAAAAGTTCGTTGATAAGGTTTCAGATATCACTTTGTTACTAACCTTTAAAAAACCACTTTTTTGAGCTATAGCGCAATGTCAGAGATGAACATGTATAATTATCAAGAAAAACTATTAAAGTTTTCTTCCTTTTTTCCAACTGTATATATTGAGGGTAAATTTTCTTCACGTACTTCCACTTAAAGAGATTATCACAACAGATTAAATACAGAAACAGATACAAGAATCCAGCCAGACATTAAAGTTTTGTAAAACTGCAATGCCACTCTTGCCACTAAATTTTCTTTTTAAAAATATAAAGGGATCCTGAGGCCAAAGAGTTTTTGAGAACCTCTAAACCAGATTTTACAATTACTCTGTTCAGGCTGGGCACGGTGGCTCTCTCCTGTAATCCTAGCACTTTGGGAGGCCGAGGTAGGCAGATTAATTGAGGCCAGGAGTTCGAGACCAGCCTGGCCAACATGATGAAACCCTGTCTCTACTAAAAATATAAAAATTAGGTGTGGTGGCATGCGCCTGTAATCCCAGCTACTTGAGAGGCTGCGGTAGGAGAATCTCTTGAACCTGGGAGGTGGAGGTTGCAGTGAGCTGGGATCTCGCTATACACTCTAGGCTGGGCAACAGAGCGAGATTCTGCCTTAAAAAAAAGAATTACTCTGCTCATCCACATCAGTATTTTTTGAGATAGAGCCTCGCTGTGTCACCCTGGCTGGAGTGCAATGACAGTATCTCGGCTCACTGCAATCTCCACCTCCTGGATTCAAGCAGTTCTCCCACGTCAGCCTTCTGAGTAGGTGGGATTACAGGCCCACGCTACCACACTTGGCTAATTTTTTTGTATTTTTAGTAGAGAAAGGACGGGGTTTCACCATGTTGGCTAGGCTGGTCTCGAACCCCTGACCTCAAGTGATCTGTCCACCCTGGCCTTTCAAAGCATTGGGATTACAGGCTATCAGAGTATGGAGCCACCGCACCCAGCCCCACATTAGTATTTTATGACACAAGAAATTTTAGTCTCTATCATCTTTTATAAGCACTAATAGCAATTTTAAATGGTATTTCATAGTATGAATTTAAGATTTCTCCTTGCTGACATTGACAAGAAAAGAAAACTTTACTGCAGAATTACATTGTACCTTTACTTTCCTAGCATGTCTATGTGCCTGACAGAAGGTCAGTGCCAGCTGGCTTGACTTTACAGTCTGTTAGTCCCCAGAGCCTCCAAGGGAAAACGGTGAGTAATATCTTTATTTACCATACCATGTTTTATTTATGTGCTACACAGGAAGGTACATATCTAACATAGTTTTTAAGTTTGAATTTTCAGAGATTCTCCCAAAGGAAAAGCATTACTGCTTTTGTGCAAGAGATGCTCATCAGAAGAATTTGGAATCATGTAACCATTTCAGTGTTTTAGTGGATACCGTTTCCTAAGTGCCTGACTGGCCAAATAAAAGATTGTATTTTGAGACTTTGCGGCCGGGTGTGGTGGCTCATGCCTGTAGTCCCAGTACTTTGGGAGGCCGAGGCGGGCGGATCGCTTGAGATCAGGAGTTCGAGACCAGCCTGGCCAACATGGTGAAACCCCGTCTCTACTAAAAATTCAAAATTAGCCGGGCATGGTGGTGCGTGCCTGTAATCCCAGCTACTCAGGAGGCTGAGGCAGGAGAATCACTTGAACCCAGGAGGCGGAGTTTGCAGGGAGCCCAGATCCCGCCATTGCACTCCAGCCTGGGCAACAAAGCGAGACTGTGACTCAAAAAAAAAAGGGAAACTTTATTGTGTAAGCTAAGTGGGTTTCTTTCCTTTGTTAATTCCCTTATCCTTAAAACAGAAGTTGCAGTAATTCATTAGTGAACAAATCCAACAAGCAGCTATTTGTAGTCAAACTGCCAGTGTATTAAGTTTTTCGTGTGGATTTTTAGGTTAACTTCTTTAGAGCTGTTAATAAAAGAAATTGATTTGCATCAGCAGGAAAAGAAAGACTGTAACAAACATTCCAGCAAAGAAAGTACTTACCATTATCATTGCATTGTCAGTGTTATGTTAATTGGAAAGGAGTTATATTAGCAGGATACTTCTAGTTAAAGAGAAAAGATGACTTTTCCTCACTTCAGTTTATTTTAATGGTGTTCTTTTATCAGGGGCACTGGCTTTATTGTCAGTAGATAGCCTAAGTTTCTGTAAAGATGTGATTTTAGCACCTGTGTATATCGTTCATTATTTAAAATTCCTTTTCTGCAGTAATCAAATTCATCTTACGTGTTTTGTAAAAACATTGTTTTATTTTCTCTTTTACACGTTTAGATAAAAGGAAATATTTCCTTGCTTAAAACTTCCTGCAGTTTGTTTGCCAAAGATTATTTGATTAAAACTAAGAACTTTTAAATGTTGGAATTTTAAAACATTAGATTGTTGACCTGACAAATAGTCATTAATCACAAAGTAAATGCTAAATAGCATACCACAAATGTTTATCTTCTGCCTTGCTCCCTCTAGTGGGTATTTAGCACAAAATTTATTTACAACCTCTCCTACTTTCTTTGGTCAAATGTGCTTCTTTATTTGGCCTCAAAATCTAAATAAAGTTATTGGTATCTTTCATCCTTTTGAAAATCTCTTAATCTTTTTAGCTCCATAAATAATAAATCAGAGTTTCAGTATTTCTTGTGGTATCACTCTGATTTCTTGTGGTTCTTAGAATATCTATATCCCTTACCCCACCTTACCTTCTCCCTGGCAAGACCTCAAGTGTTGGAGATGATGATCATAAAACACGGACCTTCCTAGCATCATGAGGTCACAAGATAGAATTGGCATCAGAGCAAAAGCAACTGTTCTTTTTCTCTTACATGGTTTATTTAAATCTCACACACCAAACCTTTAAAAAACTGTTGTCTCACCTGTGGATACCTAGTTTTATCTAAGGAATCCAGTAGTAACTATACTTTACTTCTACTAACACTTTTTCTGTCTGAAGGCAATAATTTTTAATACAATTTCAGATAATGGTTAAAAATGATTTCTACTTTTGAAAAGAATTGTAGGAAAATAAAGAGCAATAACAAACAGAACAGAAGAGAGCTAGTGCAATGTGTGGTGTAGGCAAAACAAACCAATCTCAGGAAAACTTTTTAGCCTGGAATTTTTAAGTCTACATTGCAGCACTCAAGTGAGGAGAGTCTCCCTGTAGCCCGCTTTCAGTTAATCGTAACAAAGCTCTGAGAAATACCAAGTAATATTTTATGGGCTGTAAGACTGCCAGTGCCCATACTTTACCGTATTTCTAAGAAAAGTATATTAAATTAACCCATTAAGGAATTTCATCCACCGTTGAAAATTTGTTTTCCTTTGGATCACAGTCACCACTCAGGACCCAAAAAAAAGGTTCTCTTCTTTTCCCAGAGTGAAGGAAGGTTTATGTGCCCATGGAAACTTTCTCTTTTTCTTAAAAAATAAAACTGATCTTTTGGTCCTAAAAAATGCTATATGAAAGCACTGACAGTGACATTTCAGAATATAACTGGGAAATAATTAATAGAACCCAGATCCCAAGTTTAATAATGTGAAGATATCCAAGTTTTACATCAATTTTATTTTATTTTATTTATTTATTTATTTACTATTTATTTATTTTTGAGATGGAGTCTCACCCTGTTTCCCAAACTGGAATGCAATGGCATGATCTTGGCTCGCTGCAACCTCCGCGTCCTGGGTTCAAGCGATTCTCCTGCCTCCCAGGTAGCTGGGATTACAGTCGCACGCCACCACGCCTGGCTAATTTTTTGTATCTTTAGTAGAGACAGGGCCTCACCATGTTGGCCAGGCTGGTCTCAAACTCCTGACCTTGTGATCCGCCTACCTCGGCCTCCCAAAGTGCTGGAATTACAGGCGTGAGTCACTGTGCCCAGCCTACATTTGTTTTAATTATTTTATATACCTTCTGTTAGAAAGTTGGACATGTAGGTATTTGTACTATTGCTGGAAAAAGGTGTAATTTTTTTAGACATCTTAGTAAAATATCTTTTAATAATTTTTAGTAGCACTTATGTACAAACCTTTATAATGGTTTTTTGGCATTGTGCTTTTTTGTACTTAACATTTAAATATTCTCATGAGTTCTGAGAAAATGCCTTAATATACTGTTGTTTTGCTGTATCTTTTAAAGTAACACTGTTCCTTCTATTTCTCTAGATATCTATGCATTTATGTAGGACCTATCATCATAGTGCCTAGGCACTATGTTTGATGTCAACCATAAGAGGAAACTTGCCAAGAAATCTTGGTTTAATATCTGTCACTTAAGACAACAATTAATCTGTTTTCCACTGTTTGGATTCTTAAATTGTACTCCTTCAGCCAGAGGAGCTTACGCTGCTGCTAATAAAGCTGAGACGGCAGCAAGCCGAACTGAGTAGTATCCGGGAGCATACGTTAGCACAGCTCATGCAGCTAAAGCTTGAGGCCCACAGCCCAAAGGTCAGCTATGGAGAGATTTGTCTGTGTCGTCTGTCATCATCACTTATTTTGAACCACTCATTAGTCAGTATGATCAGCGTCATTAGTGTTGAGCATGAGCCCATACCATCATTACAGTGACAACATTAGAATCTCCTATTAACCCTTTGAGAATCCAACTTATTTATACATGACTGAAAGAAAATGCAGGTAGGGTGCATTTCTTCTTAGCCTTCTACCCACGCGCTCACCCACTGGCTTTTGGTTTTGAGGAAGGAAATGCATACAGTACTTCATGTATGCATTAACTTCATGTTGTTGTTCACTGAATACTGTGACTTCCACATCTGGTAAAACAAATATTGAGAAGTCCTATAATTTCCAGTAAAACAATGAATTGAAAATTCATTATAGCTTTAATAATACTGCCTTTTAAATGTTAAAAATTAATTTTAAAATATCTTTTATTTTTAATGAAAGCAATGAACACATAACCATTTCTCAAAGGGTTTATAGCTCTGGTTATATAAGAAACATCTTATTGAAAGAAGTAGTACTTTATTACAGGAAATAATTGACAAGTAAAAGTTCTAACAGTCAGTTTTTGCTAGAGCTATTTTAAGGAATTTTTCTGCTTTATAGTTCATTGTTCATATGCATGTCTACTTAATTTCTTACAAAACAAAATATAATTTTATAATTTAATATGTCAGCGGTACCATTTACCGGGGAGCATGTGCGTGAAAGTTGTCGTGCACTGTGATATAATAGGTTGTAGTAAATTACCTGTTTTTCTTATTCTAAAATTGACCTTTTCTTGAATTCCACATCCTCTTTCTCTGTCCCTTTTTTCTTAATTGGTGCCTACTAGAATGAAATTCTTTCACATCATCTCCAAAGGAACACCATATATTTGGATCATCAGGTGGGATTCATAGAGATTTTCTTACTTTTAATACTTAATAGAACTTCTTAAACATAATATAGTTTTTCAGGCTACTCAGCTATTTCAATCACTTTGAATTAATAACATGACTTTTACAAGTGATAGAATATGAAATCCCTGACCAGGTGGATTCAGGAATTCCATAATAAACAGGGAGAAAGGACAGATGTGGAAGTAAAGGGGGGATACAAATGTTGGGTCAGCTGAAATTGACAGCCTAAATTCTCTAGACTTCTTTCTTCTTATCCCATTAAAACGCCTACTCCTTGAGGCTTATCTCAGCTTGGAGTTGACCTAATTAAAGGAACAGACACCAAGCTGTGAATTGTCTTGTTGGAAGGCAAGAAGGAAGGTGAATGTAGTATACTCTGGGGGAGTTTAAAGGTGGGTGAAGTTGACTGCCTACAATGGCTCATGCCTGTAATCCCAGCACTTTGGGAGGCCGAGGCAGGCGGCTCACTGAAGGCCAGGAGTTCGAGACCAGCCTGGCCAACATGGAGAAACCCTGCCTCTACTAAAAGTACGAAAATTAGCCAGGCGTCACAGTGAATGTCTCTAATCCCAGCTACTCAGCAGGCTGAGGCACGAGAATTGCTTGAACCCAGGAGGTGGAGGTTGCAGTGAGCTGAGATCATGCACCACTGTACTCCAGCATGGGCTATAGCTCAAAACTCTGTCTTAAAGAAACGGAGAACGAGAGAGGGGGAGAGAGGAAGGGAGGAAGGAAGATGGGTGAAGTGTGTAGTGGAGGTGATTTTTAGTTGCCTGTCCTTATTCCCTGTTTGCTGTGTACTTCCAGTGTTTGGTCTTTGCCAACGTGTATAGCCAGTTTTATAGGAGGCTTACGTTCCTAGCATTAACTCAGTGGTGGCACCAGGTGTGGCTGGTTGAGGTGAATGATCAAAAGGGAAAGTGGCAATGGGCCGGGTGTGTTGGCTTACTTACGCCTGTAATCCCAGCACTTTGGGAGGCTGAGGCGGGTGGATCACCTAAGGTCAGGAATTTGAGACCAGCCCAGCCAACATGGCGAAACCCTGTCTCTACTAAAAATACAAAAATTAGCCAGGCATGGTGGTGCGCACCTGTAATCCCCACTACTTGGAAGGCTGAGGCAGGAGAATCACTTGAGCCCTGGAGGTGGAGGTTGCAGTGAACCAAGATTGTGCCACTGCACTCCAGCTTGGGTGACAGAGCGAGACTCCATCTCAGAAAAAAAAAGGAAAGTGGCATTGAACAAGTAGTGACTCAGTTTTTATAAAATGCTCTATTAATATTTAATTTTAATTTGTTGGGAATTTTTTGTTATTAGACATAATTTCTTTCATTGAATGCATTTTTTATATAAATCAAGCTAAAACTTATTCTAGCTTGTTTCAAAATGTCCAAACTTGACTATTTTATCAAATAAAGAGGTTACTGTGGAAAATAAGACAAATGCTTTCATATTTATATTTGCCTGTTTGAAACAAAACAGTAATGTGCTACTTTAAATTAGTTGTATTTAAAGAGGGATTTTGCATTAGGATAACCCTTTGAAAGGTGTTAAATCATATTCCTTATTTTAATTTTTAAAGGTAACACACTTTTGGTAATATAAAATTTATATATTGTTCACAAAACGTTTTCATCAGCGTTTTGGCCATTGGAATGCTTTTAAAATGAGCATTTCATGTATCCAAATTCCAGATCTTCAATCCAGAGATTGAGGCTATTGAAATTTAACCACAGCGTATATTATGTACTTTGAAAGCAGTCTAATAAAGACATGTTAGCTAATAAAATAGAAAAATTCATCTTCCTTCAAAATTCTGCACTGCCAGAAAGCTGCTAAGATACATGAGAAATAAAAAACTCATTTGTATTAGAGCCGCAAAAAAAATAGGTTTAATAAACAATGATATAAACATGAATCTGAAGTTATCCGGCATCTCAGAAAATAAACCTTGTGGTTTGCTGTAACTTACTACCGACCTCATTGAATCAAAGCTGGAATTGCAGAGACATAGAACTTCAGAAAATTTTAGAGGACAGGTAAATGTACCAAAAATACCACCATTTGCTGAGATGCTCCTCCTCAATCACTTTCCCAGGTTGAAATTGTGTTTTACCCCTTTACCTAAATGACCTAGATACTGTTGAGTCTCAAACGTTCCCATCACTCGTCTCAAAGAAAGCTTTGTTGAACCTTTTCTATTGCTCCATGCTTGTGGTCCTACAGGTGACTTCTAAACATCCCAATGTGTTATTGATCTTCTCTGTTCTCTCAACGTGTCACCAAAGCTTTTCTGGTAATTTATCTGAAATAAAGTTATTCAATTTTTAAAGTTTGTGATAATGAGAAGAATTACAGAATTGTTTGAATGATATTTTGTGTTTGAAGTAAGAATATTTTGATAGCAAAAATTGGGCCATTTTTAGGTAATAATTAGACAGCATATGAAAACATGGTGGAGACTTTGCCCCAAAACTCAGATATAATTAAATATATATTATCTTTAAGGTTTCCTAAAGAAAATCTCTCTTTAAATAATTTTATTAAAAATTTATGATTTAGATAACTGCGTTTTAATAAAATTTTTCATTCAGCTCAAACATTTCCAGCTTTTAATCTTGTTACTGCCAGTAACCTAACATTTTAGATGACCAGGTCTGTTGTTTTTGTAGGGATTATTGGTTCCCTGGATTTATTAATTGATTCATCAGTTTTATATAACCACAAATTCGAGAGTAGATTATAAAATCTGAAAAAGGAAAAGGCTCTGGTCACATTTTATACTATATATCATAACAAATGAACATGTGCTCATCTATTCTCACTCTAACACAACTGCCTTCCCTAATAAATCATCAGAATAACCCAAGACCAGCAACAAAATGTAGTTTTCCTCCTGCCCCTTGTGAGGGATTGCAATAATCAAAAGCAAAACTGTAATTTCTTTAAATTCTGTTAATAGCTGTCACTATTCACAAAAAAAAACCCAAAGAGTATTCTCATAGTTGCTTCAGAGGTCAACTCATTTCTGATGCTACTGGAATGTTTAATAACAAATAAAAAATAAAATTGCCTTATCTGAAAGTCTACAGATTTACATATTAACAGGCAATCCAAAAATCTTGACTTCTGGTGCCTATAACTTCAGCAATATAATTTGATTCTCACTATCACCGTTTATGAGGATGAATCATGTATTAAAGTGGTTTTAAAATAACAATAGCTCTACTAATTACATGGTAGAATTTTCTTCATTTTTTTTTTTGTTTTATTATGAAGTACAGTATTACAGTTTATTTATGCTTTCATAGCCCGGTTAGTGTATTATTCGAAGTCTACATTTATATAATACTAGCCCTGGTTTATTTGTCATTTTTGTGAATCTTAAGATAGCATAGGCCCAAAGTAGAACCTGTATACATACAGTAATCCCAACTATATATTTTATGTACCTCATCCATGTAGAGAATGAATAAATACATAATATATCAGTAACTCATTTTCTTCTCATCCAGCTTAGTTGTTGCTGAATATTGGAGACACTTTTGGTTGCAGTTTAAGTGAAACTTGCCAGCTTCATCCTAAAATGCATCTACTGAATGGATTTAACATTTGTTAGCTTTTTCCATGTTTATTTTTCTGCCTAACAGTATATAAATGGGATGGGGGGAAGCCACAAGTAAAGTGTTGCCCTTGCTGTGTACTTGCCAGGAGGTTGGAAGTAAATTTCAGATTATCAACAGTTAAAATGGGGTGTCCTCGAAGAATGAAGTATCCTGTTGTTGTTGTTTGAAAGTGCAATAGGGGCTGGTGTTTATTTTATGAGGGAAAGAGAAAATTTTGAAAAAAAATTTTTTTCTTATCAGAACAGGGCAGATCAAGCGTAAGCTGCCCTGCTCAGCGATCATTTTATGATTACGAGTCCCTAAAAGGATCCACAGAGCCAACTACAAGTCATTTGTTTGAAACTAGAGTAACAGGTTTCCATAGGAGCTGATTGTAGCCAAACCATCTGATGATATTTGGTTGTAAGATACAGAAGGAGCACACTGGTTGTTTTGGCTCCTGTACCCTACTGGTTATTAAGGATTTTTAATAGTAACCCTGATGGTTAGATTCCCAAGCCAGGCCATGAAAGACAGTATTTTACCCTGTGCTATATCTGAAGACCAGACTAACAGTATCACACACCCTAACCACACTGAAGAAAACATCTCTCTTAAAAATGTGTTCAGTGGCTGGGCACAGTGGCTCATACCTGTAATCCCAGCACTTTGGAAGGCAAAGGCAGGTATATCACCTGAGGGCAGAAGTTCAAGACCAGCCTGGCCAACATATAGTGAAACCTCATCTCTACTAAAAATATGAAAATTAGCCTGGTGTGGTGGTGGTCACCTGTAATCTCAGCTACTCAGGAGGATGAGACAGGAGAATCACTTGTACCTGGGAGGTGGAGGCAGAGGTTGTGGTGAGCCAAGATCACGCCACTGCACCACAGCCTGGGTGATAGAGTGAGAGTCTAAAAAAAAAAAAAAAAATTCAGTGTGGCCAGGCACCGTGGCTCACGCCTGTAATCCCAAGACTTTGGGAGGCCAAGGTGGGTGGATCACCTGAGGTCAGGACTCTGAGACCAGCCTGGGACAACATGGTGAAACCCCATCTCTACTAAAAATACAAAAATTAGCCGGGCCTGGTGGTGTGTGCCTGTAATCCCAGCTACTTGGGAGGCTGAGGAACGAGAATCACTTGAACTGGGGAGGCAGAGGTTGCAGTAAGCCAAGATCATACCCTGCACCCCAGCCTGGGTAACAGAGCAAGACTGTATCTCAAGAAAAAAAAAAAAAAATGTATTCAGTGTGCGAACCTCAGATCCTAGGCACATGTATGCCTTCTCGGTAGATCTAACATTGGGAGTGGGGACTTGAAGTTTCTCAGTCTTGTCACTTGGTAGATCTACACTAGTTTCTAGTTCTTGGCTCCTGTAGCCTGGACCAGGACCGGTTGGGTTGAGCAAAAGAATGAAATTAGGCGTTTAGAAACTAGACCAGGCACTGAAGAGAGGAAGCAGGCAAAAACTCTCCATGAATGAAGAGGTAGCACTTTTTTGATCCAGGCATGAAAGCAGTATTAATAGGAATGGGGAAGTTAGAACATATTTCCCTCCATTTTCCTCACCTCTGTTTTAGCTTTTCCTTCCATTTGTTTCTTACTCTTTTTCTTTCTAACATTCCCTACTAGTGTTTGAAGAGCAATTGTGAGGGAACTCAAATGATATTCCCCTTTTCCTTTTCCCTAATAACCTTCCTGCCAGGTTTTCAAGTAGGCAATGATAATAGAAGGTGAGATATTAGGAACTGTGACTACAAAGTATGTAGGTGGAGATGCGCAGAAGGATCCAGAGGCTTAGAGGAATGTTTCACATGACTTTGGTAAGCATGTTCCCTACTGTAGGTAAACCAAACATGTACTAACCCCCTGAGAATCATGATATACTACTGCAGTAACCAGCCTCTCCTTTTAATATCAGATAACTAAAGGACCTTATCCTCAAAGTCATGGAAAAGCAGGAAGTTTTTCATGACAAATCAGTTTGCCATAGTACAGTTAAAAAAAAAAAAAAATACAGTTCAAGCATACTTATGTATTCTTTTTTGCATGAACATGTTAAAGGTTTGCCAGAGTCAATAGCTAAATCCTTCTTTATAATTTATCAGTACTTTTTTTTTCTTGAGAATGAAAAACATTTAATGTTTATTCACAGATCCAGTAGACTGGGGGTAGATTGTCAACAGAGTCAGCACCTATGTATGTGTCCGTTTTTCAGTACATTTTTAAAAAAACAATTATCAATGTCTTGTGAGGAGGGTAAGAAAATCATTTTTGGGCCGGGCACAGTGGCTTACGACTGTAATCCCAGCACTTTGGGAGGCCAAGGTGTGTGGATCACCTGAGGTCAGGAGTTTGAGACAGCTTGGCCAACATGGTGAAATCCCATCTTTACTAAAAATGCAAAAAATTAGCTGGGCGTAGTGGTGCATACCACCTGCTACTCGGCAGGCTGAGGCAGGAGAATTGCTTGAACTCGGGAGGCAGAGCTTGCAGTGAACCAAGATCGCACCACTGCACTCTAGCCTAGGCAACAGAGGGAGACTCCATCTCCAAAACAAGAAGAGGGGCAGGAGGGACAGAGATAAAACTCAGAAAATTCTTTAGCAGGATATGAAATAATAATAATGGCAGAACTCTAAGACTAAATGGATAATGGATTAGATTACAATTTAATATGTGTCTCTTAAATTGGCCTATCTAGTGCTCTTACATTATTATCATGGGTCTGTTCTTAGCAGTTATCTGTCCCATTTTTTTAGCCTTTTTTTTTTTTTTTTTTTTTACCTATCTCAGTGCTAAGTGGGGAAGATCTCCGTCTCTTGATGTTCTCTTAACCGAGAATTCATCTTCATCTATTCGTCATTTTACGAATAGATGTCACTGTGTGAGCTTCATCCCTAGCTATTTCATCCCTAGTTGTTTCTTTCTAGTGGTCTCTGTAAGAGTGTGGAAGCATTCCTTCTTTGATAATGTTAAATTTTTAAGTTTCAGGTGACATGTGAAGCCTTTTTTAAGATTTTTCTCAAAGTTTGGAAAAGCTGTTAGTCAGGATCATGGTGTAATAAGACATAACGTTTTTCCTTTAAAAAATTTAATTGCATGTGTAGAGTTAAGAAGCTGTTGTACATTTATGATTTAATAAAATAATTCTAAAGGGAAAAAAAAATTTCTGCCTTCAGCACATCCTCAGTGTACCCAAAACAAAGCTTGTCATCTTTTTTTTTTTTTTTTTTTGAGACAGTCTCACTCTGTTGCCCAGGCTGGAGTGCAGTGGCACAATCTCACCTCACTGCAACCTTCACCTCCCGGGTTCAAGTGATTCTCCTGCCTCAGCCTCCCAAGTAGCTGTTATTACAGGCACCCACCACCATGCCCGGCTAATTTTTATATTTTTAGTAGAGATGAGGTTTCACTATGTTGGCCAGGCTGGGTCTCAAACTCCTGCCCTCAGGTGATCCACCCGCCTTGGCCTCCCAAAGTGCTGGGATTACAGATGTGAGCCACCGCGCCTGGCCCAAAGCTTGTCATCTTTATCCCTCAAGTCCCTGACCAAAAAGTTAATGCAAAAAAAAAAAATTATAATACAGTAAAATGGTTCAGAATATCAGATTAACTTTGGTCATGTCATAAACATTTATTGAATACATCTTCCTTCAGAAGGAACTCACTGGGCTTTGAGAGCCATTAGCACTCTTGCTTTACTGTTTGCTTAGACCTGGAACTTAAGGCTGGCACCTTAAAACCCCCAACGGAAAAGAGGGTAACACGTAGAGAAAGTGAGGCCGAGTCTCCTCTACAGGCTATGGCTGGGACTGCCCGACACCAGCCTTTCACAGTCTGACTGACTGATCAACAAGAAGAAAAACAAGTGGCAGACTACCTGGAAGGACCTAAGGTATGACAAGCCTCCTTGGCATCCTGCCTGCCGCTCCATCACTGTAAGGGTGGAGATTTTCCAAATTTGTGAAAATGGCAGAATTAAGTCAGACAAGTGCCTGAAGTTGTATTATGTTCTCCTAAAATCTTGTTTGCCCAATATCAGCGTGTATTAAAGTTAAACTGATAACTTTAAACTGGAATTAAAAGTACTTTAAAAACAGTTTCACTGAAAATGGAAAAATCATGAGATTCTGTAGAACTATCTGAACAGATTTTTTTTAGCTGATTACACGTTGGCATGGTGTTTGCTCAGGAGAACAAAGGCTACCATAACGCCTTATGTATGCGAAATCCCTCATTACCATTTAGTCAGCAAATCTTGGCAGTGCTTCTCCTGAATCTTTAGTCAGCAAATCTCTGTAATGCTTCTCCTGAATCTTTGCATGCACATGGCAATATTCCTGGTCTCACATCTAGATTTCGTTGTGTATCCCATTTTGTTTTATAATAGTCTTGGATATTCTTCATCTTAATTTCCCTGGCTTTGGATAAGTTCCTTAACTGTAAGCCTCCACTCTCACATTTGTAACAACAGAGTAGTAACGTGAACCTGTAAGGGTTGTTGCGAATTAATTGAGGTAATATCTATAAACTTCTTAACACAGTAAGAGGAACTAGTAAGCCCTCAGTGAATGGGAAGTCTGTGACCGCTGAAATTGAAATTAGGTCCAGTTGCTCATTTAATCTTCCTAAAGCTCCTGCCACATTATGTCTTTTAGCCAACTCAGGAAATTTCACAAACTCCTTTTGCCCTACAAAAAAAGTCTCTTTTTGTCATTTAAGCCTTCAGTCTTCCACCACCACGCCACAACTTGTGAAATAATTCCTACCCCATAAACCCGTTTCTCCAGCCAGTGACTCACCATTTCTCAGATACTTCCAAAGCACTCCCTTCTCTGCATGATGTACCTGTGTAGTGCCTGTTCAACCTTATTCTGTATCACTTTACAGTTCGCAAAGCACCATCCTATACAACTTCCCACTTGTTTCACATACGCAGGCTCTGCAGCATACGGACCAATTACCTTTATCCCCATTTAATCAGATTCCATGACTTGCCCAAAATCATAAGCTAGGATGAAAACCTTGTATTAATGGATTTTCTGTCATCTTTTAAAAATTCTATTTTAACTTCCTTCAGAATTGATGGGTCATTCTGTTCTTAGAGTTTCAGGCTGCTGTCTTTGTTACCTGAGGAATATCAGCTTCTGGCCATGGCTCTAACAAGACAGCAGAGTGAAAACAAAATTTCCCTACCTATTCTAAAATAATCTGCATAGTAGTTATACAGTTCTATTTTTATTTACAAAATACTATAAATATTATTTACAATTACAATATTACAAAAGTAGCTCATTGTATCAGGCTTTGCTTCTGTCTTAATTTTACAGTAGATTTTGCCTCTATCTTAATTTCATGTACATTTTTCAGCAAGTTTATTCATTCTGCAAAGATGTATGAAATTCAGTGTAAGGCATGACACTAGTGCCTACAATGTAGAATTCTTGTTCAAAACCTGGAAGGAAATAAGGTTGTGTATAAATGCCAAAAACATTTCTAAAATTGACCTAAAGGTATCATTATGTTGTTGAAACATAAGCTGATAAATCTTTGAATTAATGGTAGGAATTCAGCTACTCAGTGCCATTTTGTAACCTTGTAAGAACACCGTTAACCATTAATAAAATCCAAATCCTTGTATCTAGAAGTTATTTTAACTTTGATTTAAAATTTTGACGGATGCAGTGGCTCACACCTGTAATCCTAGCACTTTGGGAGGCCAAGGCGAGCAGATCACCTGAGATTGGGAGTTAAAGATCAGCCTGACCAACATGGAGAAACCCCATCTCTACTAAAAAAAAAAAAAAAATACAAAATTAGCCTGGCGTGGTGGTACATACCTGTAATCCCAGCTACCTAGGAGCCTAAGGCAGGAGAATCTCTTGAACCCAGGAGGCGGAGGTTGTGGTGAGCCGAGATTGTGCCATTGCACTCCAGCCTGGGCAACAAGAGTGAAACTCCGTCTCAAAAATAAAATAAAATAAAATTCAAATACATTTTAGAGTAGATTTATCCATGGCAAGAACAAGCACCTTTTTGACTAACAGATGTAAGATTTTCACTTCAGGAATTTTTTTGCTTAAAAATGGTAGATTTTAGTGTATCCTTAAAATATTTGAAAGAAGAAAATGTGACAATTTCAAACCTTATATTCACAGTAAAAGATTTTTTTAATTGATCTTGAGTTCTTTTAATATTTCCTGTTTCCTGTGGGTGCCAGGAATAAACATAGTAGTAGCCTTGTTTGAAATTAAAAGAGCAGTGATTAGGAAAGGACCATTAAACAAGGAAAATATATTAAGCTACTAAAGTAAAAAAAAATCTGATCTGTAAAATTTATCCATTGCCAAATATAAGTAAATTATTTGGAATGGCACTAGCCCAGGCCTTCAAAGTTTACTTTCAAATATACCACAGGTACATAATCTGTCTTCCTTGAAGAAAAGGGGAAATATAAAGTCTAGCTGTTATCTTTAAAACTATTATTGATTCTTAGGACTATATAACAATAGTAATGTTTTCAGATTTTACTTATAGGAAAAGCATATAGATAATTTATTCAAATTACTTTAAAACTTCTGAAGTAATCTCAATAACCTCTTCAGTTATAAAGAGACTTATTTACATTCTTCTATTACTCAAGTCACTTCACATTTCCCTGCTTCCTGTTAAACAAAGAGTGATTTCAATGGGTAGCATACCCTTCAATCTCAGGATCTTGGACTTTCAGATGTGCCTGGAGAGAGAGTGGAAGGCAAATTTACATTGTTATTATCTAAATGGCCTATTTATAAAGACCCTCGCATTCCCTAAAGCCTCACCCTGGGCATGTCAAATTCTTTAGCTTTTTAGTTTTGCTGCACATCTTAAGAGTTTATTGATGTAGACACAGGAGGACATTCTTGAGAAAATGGAGTATTCTGTGATTACTCTATGGGGCTTTTTGCTTTTGTTAAGACAGATTCCCAACTTAAAAAATCTTTCCTAAAGAAGTCATTAAGAACTGAGGAAAAAGTCCCTTTTCCACTTAAATGGAAAATGACAGCAAGAGATGAGTCATCTTCTTAGTTAACAGTGAAGGACAGAAGCTCTGCTCTGTATCCACCCAGACTGTTCAAGAAAAAGAAACTATTAGCACAGAATTCAGACTCAAGTATTAACTAAGTTACAAGACAGCTTGAGCAAAGGTTTCCCCTTCTGCAAATGAGTTGGAGATCATGGGTGAAATCATACTTACTTTACTGGTCCTCTGTCGCCCAGGCTGGAGTGCAGTGGCACGATCTTGGCTCACTGCAGTCTCTACCTCCAGGGTTCAAGTGCTTCTCCTGACTCAGCCTCCTGAGTAGCTAGGATTACAGGCGCCCACCACCACACCCAGCTAATTTTGGTAGTTTTTAGTAGAGACGGGGTTTCACCATGCTAGCCAGGCTGGTCTTGAACTCCTGACCTCAAGTGATCCTCCCACCTTGGCCTCCCAAAGTGCTGCGATTATAGATGTGAGCCCCCCCACCCCGGCCTACTGGTCTAGAATTTTTAGACCTGGTATCCAATATGATAGCCACTAGCCATGTGGCTATTTAAATTTGTAATTACATATATATATAAAAGTAAACATTTCCTCAGTCACGCTAGCCCCATTTCAAGTACTCAATATTGAACTACACAGATGTGGAACATTTCCATCATCACAGAAAGTTCTGTTGGACAGCACTGTTCTAGATGAATTTTTTTTTTTTTTTTTTTTTTGAGACGGAGTCTTGCTCTGTTGCCCAGACTGGAGTGCAGCAGCACGATCTCAGCTCACTGCAACCTCCATTTCCCGGGTTCAACTGATTCTCCTCTCTCAGCCTCCTGAGTAACTGGGATGGGACTATAGGCGCATGCCACCGCGCCCAGCTGATTTTGGTTTTTTTTGTTTGTTTGTTTTTGGTTTTTTTTGAGGCGGAGTCTCGCTCTGTCGCCCGCACTGGAGTGCAGTGGCCAGATCTCAGCTCACTGCAAGCTCCGCCTCCTGGGTTTACACCATTCTCCTGCCTCAGCCTCCCGAGTAGCTGGGACTACAGGCGCCCGCCACCTCGCCTGGCTAGTTTTTGTATTTTTAGTAGAGACGGGGTTTCACCGTGTTAGCCAGGATGGTCTCGATCTCCTGACCTCGTGATCCGCCCGTCTCGGCCTCCCAAAGTGCTGGGATTACAGGCTTGAGCCACCGCACCCGGCCTTTTTGATTTTGGTATTTTTAGTAGAGATGGGCTTTCACCATGTTGGCCAGGCTGGTCTCGAACTCCTGACCTCAGGTGATCCACCCACCTCAGCCTCCCAAAGTGCTAGAATTACAGACGTGAGCCACCACCCCCGACCTCTAGATTATTTATTATATAAACTTTTAAGAGAGCAATTAAGCTACTGCTTAATCACTTGTTGACTTAAAGGGAGTATGGAGAATTAATTTTTTCTAAGGATGAATTATATGAATGACCATCTTGGCTCTGCTCCCTGCTCATGTTTTTCCCCCCTCTCCAAATGATTCAGGGGTATTTTACCTCATGAGTTAGAATATCCTATTTTTTCTGCCTTCAGAGAACTGGTCTAATTTTTCCAGAGATAGATTTGAAACAGACATTTAAAAGCTACTAAAGTAGCTGGCACAATGGCGCAAGGCTGTGTAGTCCCAGCTACTAAGTAGACTGAGGCAAAAAGATCACTTGAGTCCAGGAGTTGTGGGCTTTTGTGCACTATGCCGATCAGGTGTCCACACTAAGTTCAGCATCAATATGGCAACCTCCTGGGAACGGGGGACCACTGGGCTGCCTGACGAGGGGTAAGCCAGCCCAGAGGGGAATGCAGCAGCTCAGAACGTCCGTGCTGATCAGTAGTGGGATCACATCTGTGAATAAGCACTGCACTCAAGCCTGGGCAACATAGTGAGACCCTGTGTCTTTCTTTCTTTCTTTCTTAGTATCCTTTCTTTAAGCTTTTTTTTTTTTTTTTTTTTTTGAGACAGGGTCTGGCTTTGTCACCCAGGCTGGAGTGCAGTGGCAATCATGGCTCACTGCAGCCTCAACCTCCTGGTTTGAAGCGATCCTTCTGCCTCAGCCTCCCAAGTAACTGGGACCACAGACCTGTACCACCATGCCCAGCTAATTTTTTGTGGAGAGGGAGTTTCACTATGTTGCCCATGCTGGTCTCGAACTCCTGGCCTCAAGTGATCCACCTGACTCGGCCTCCCAAAGTACTGGTACTATAGGCGTGAGCCATAGTACCCATGGCCGAGACCCCATCTCTTAAGAAAAAGAATTACTATGTGGGCACGGTGGCTCACACCTGTAATCCCAACAGTTTGGGAAGCCTAAGGTCAGACGTTCAAGACCAGCCTGGCCAACATGGTGAAACCCTGTCTCTACTAAAAATTCAAAAATTAGCCAGGCGTGGTGGTGGGCACCTGTAATCCCAGCTACTCACGAGGCTGAGGCAAGAGAATCGCTTGAACCCAGGAGGTGGAGGTTGCAATGAGCTGAGATTGCGCCATTGCACAGCAGCTTTTAAAAAGGGGTTAAAATCGGCCGGGCGCGGTGGCTCAAGCCTGTAATCCCAGCACTTTGGGAGGCCAAGACGGGTAGATTCCTTGAGCCCAGGAGTTCGAGACTAGCCTGGCCAACATGGTGAAACCTGTTCTCTCTCTCTCTCTCTTTTTTTTTTTTTTTAATTCTTTAGTTAGAAATGCAAAAAAGAAAGAAGTCTAGTTTTTCTGAAGCAAGCACTGTCTTGGTGCTAACTTTTTTCATGTGTGGAACACATAGAAAGTGATGTTTGTACAGCACCTTGAAACAAGCAGGAGGTGATGCCAAGAGCCTTAGCCCTGCAGGGACCCTACTAGGCCTTCTGAAGCTGACCTTGTAACCCATTTCCAGCCCATGGGTGTCAATTGGGAAATTCCGCACAAGATCCTAGCAGGTGCAGTTACATATAATTCAATTGAATAAATGGTTTTTGATGATGGGATTTTAAAATCAAGTTATTCAATAGGCAGGGCGTGGTGACTCACGTTTGTAATCCCAGCACTTTGGGAGGCCAAGGCGGGCAGATCACGGGGTCAGGAGTTCAAGACCAACCTGACCACCATGGTGAAACCCCGTCTCTACTAAAAGTACAAAAATTGCCCTGATGGGACAATGAGCGCCTGTAATCCCAGCTACTCAGGAGGCTGAGGCGGGAGAATCACTTGAACCTGGGAGGCAGAGGTTACAGTGAGCCAAGATGGCACCGCTGCACTCCAGCCTGGGTGACAGAGCGAGACTCCGTCTCAAAAAAAAAAAAAAAAAAAAGCCCAACGCAGTGGCTGAGGCCTGTAATCCCAGCACTCTGGGAGGCCAAGGCGGGTAGGTCACCTGAAGTCGGGAGTTTGAGAGCAGCCTGACCACCGTGGAGAAACCTCATCTCTACTAAAAATACAAAAAATCAGCCGGGCTTTATGGCACATGCCTGTAATCCTAACTACACGGGAGGCTGAGACAGGAGAATCGCTTGAACCTGGGAGTCCGAGGTTGCAGTGAGCCGAGATCTCGCCATTGCTCTCCAGCCTGGGCAACAACAGCGAAACTCCGTCTCAAAAACACAAAACAAAACAAAATCAACCTATTTGAAGACTGGGCGCGGTGGCTCTACTAAAAATACAAAAAATTAGCTGGGCGTGGTGGCGGGCGCCTGTAATCCCAGCTCCTCGGGAGGCTGAGGCAGGAGAATCGCTTGAACCCAGGAGGCGGAAGTTGCAGTGAGCTGAGATCGCCCTATTGCACTTCAGCTCGGGCGACAGTCCCAGACTCCGTCTAAAAAAATAAATCAAGTTATTCATATTTGCCCAACATACCTCAAAACTGTTAAAGAGGCCAGGATTAAGTATCAGGTTTTCTAGATAGTTTTTCTAAACATTTGGACTTAGACATTCCAAGTAAAAATATGTTTTGTTGTGAACAAAAATACACTGGCATTATTACCTAAGTGTATTTCCAAGATGTTGCCACGTATGTTTTCTTATTTACAGCTAGAGTTTATTATGAAAACTGTGGGGTTGGAGGCGAGATGGAGGCGGCCGTTTGTTTTCTCGTGGTCTCCAGCTAGCGTGCTCGCTTCCCCTCCCCCGCAGCGTCTGGCGGGGTGGAGAAACGGTGGCGGTGGCAGCTGGAGCAGCAGAGGCTGGAGCATTGGACACCCTCCTCCCACTCCTTCCCCTCCTCGCTGTGTGTTTGATGTGTTAAAGCAGGAGCGAGAATGCGAGCAGAGCCATGAGCAACACTACCATCGTCCCCAGCACTGCGGGTCCGGGCCCCAGCGGCCGGCCTAGTAGCGGAGGTGGTGGCAGCGGTGGAGGCTGTGGCACCGAGGTAATAGATGACTAATCTCCCTGAGTGCTAGCTCTGAGCAGATGCGGACTCTCTTCGGTTTCCTAGGCAAGATGGACGAACCATACCTCTTCCCGCCGGATAATTCACCTTTGCCAATCTCAGTCTTGTTAAGTTCCATGATCCAGACTCAGCAGCTGTGGCACCACGTCTGACGCTGTGTTCCTTGACAGAGCTTTGATGATGTACCATATGCAGAAGGAGTTATTCCTGATAAGGCTAAGGCTTGCTTGTCTCTGTTGGCACCAGCTAATGCAGTAGCAGGTCTTCTGCCTGGTGTTGGGCTCCTACCTACTCCTAACCCACTTACTCAGACTGGCGCTGTTCCACTGGCTGCTTTGGGGGCTCTTACTCTTGGTCCTGCCCTTGCTGCCCTTGGGCTTCCTGGAGCAAAGTTGAACTCAGTCTGTTGCCACAGATCAGCTGCTGAAGCTTATGAGTACTGTTGATCCCAAGTTGAAGGATGTAGTTGTTGGTCTTGTTTCACCAAGTCTGAAATCTGATACCTCTAGTAAAGAAATAGAGGAAGAGGCCCGGCGTAGTGGTTCACACCTGTAAATCCCAGCACTTTGGGAGGCTGAGGCGGGCGGATCACTTGAGGTCAGGAGTTCAAGACCAACCTGACCAACATGGTGAAACCTTGTCTCTACTAAAATTTCAGAATTACCTGGGTGTGGTGGCAAATCCCGGTAATCCCAAGTACTTAGGAGACTGAGGCAGGAGAATTGCTTGAACCCCGGAGGTGGAGGTTGCAGTGAGCCGAGATCATGCCATTGCACTCCAGCCTGGGCAACAAGAGCAAAACTCTGTCTCAAAAAAAATGGAGGAAGATATGTAAAGAGTACAAGAAGCACAGTCCCTAATTTCGGCTGCTATAGAACCAAAGAAGAAGGCATTCAAGATCATCTTCTAAATACAGACAGTCAAGAAGCAGATCAAGAGAGCGATCACATTCTAAGTCTAGGAGTCGCTGATGATCCAAAAGCCCAAGACAGAGAAGATCTCATTCCAGAGAGAGAGGTAGAAGATCAAGGAGCACATCAAAAACGAGAGACAAAAAGAAAGAAGACGAAAGAAACGTTCTAAAACACCACCAAAAAGTTTCAGCAGAGCTAGACATTATAGAAGTACAAACAGAGACGACAATGAAGAAACAGGAGTGGAACAAGATCTCCTAAAAAGTCGCAGTCTCCTAAAAGAAAATTGTCTCTCTCACCATCGCCTGGGAGACATAAAAAGAAGAAGAAAGATAGTAGGGATGAAAGAGTAGGGAGAAAGATAGCAGGGATGAAAGAGAACAGTCAACAAACAAGAAGAGTAAAGATAAGGAAAAGGACCGAGAAAGAAAATCAGAGAGTGATACAGATGTAAAAGTTACACGGGTTTATGATGAACAGGAACAGGGTTATGACAGTGAGAAAGAGGAAAAAAGAAGAAAAGAAAGCAATAGAAGCAAGTTCCCCTAAAACAAAGAAATGTTCTGTGGAAAAGGGAACTGATGATTCACTAAGAGAATCCAAAGTGAATGGGAATGATCATCAGGAAGACACGGATATGAGTGACTGACTATTGCCTCTATGAGAATCCAACTGTATACATGCATCAGTGTCATTCCTTTGTGTGATTTCTGAATGCTATATTTGTTCATCTCAAACCTAGATGTATACAGCTCTGAGTTATTAATGGCTATAAAGCTCCCGTTATTGATACTACTTATTTACATCAAAAAGCTTTTAGAAAATGGTATGACGTAAGCAATTCTTGTCATGGTGAAATCTAATGGAGTAACCAAGCAGTTTTACTCTTGGTGCTGCTTCATAACAGAAATGAAAAGCTGCATGCTCCTACAGCAGGAATGGATTGTTTATGTCATATAATTTCCTTTATTAAGTTCACTTATAGTACTTCTAGAATGTTATGCATCGGATTAATAGAGTCATGTAGGAAATGCACTGATTGCATGTTATTGTGGCAAGAATATCCTAAATGTCATTAAAATCCTCCAGCATGATGGATCTACTTATGGTCTTGTTTGTTGACATGACAAATTAACATTCTTATAGTTCCATCTGGAAATGAGCATTTGAAATAGATAATCCGGCTGGGCACAGTGGCTCACGCCTGTAATTTTAGCACTTTGGGAGGCCGAGGCGGGCAGATCACCTGAGGTGAGGAGTTCCAGACCAGCCTGGCTAACATGGCGAAACCTCGTCTATACTAAAACACACACACAAACACACAAAAATTAGCCAGGCATGGTGGTGCATGCCTGTAATACCAGCTACTCCGGAGGCTGAGGCAGGAGAATCACTTGAACCCAGGAAGCAGAGATTGCAGTGAGCCGAGATCATGCTACTGCACTCCAGCCTGGGTGACAGAACCTCTGAGACTCCATCTCAAAAAAAAAAAAGGAAAGAGAGAAGGAAAAGAAAAGAAATAGATAATCCTTTAAGGCTTGTGACAAAATTTTTGTCATTTTGGTTTAACTTTGAATGGTTATTATGCCCTAACCTTTTTTGATGGCTAATTAGGGTTTAATTACAGAAACAAGATTTCAAGTAAAACTGTCTATGGCAGTGAGTAAATAGTATATTTTGAAGTAGAGTTGTGTACTTTTTCATAAGATGTTTGGGAATTTTTATTCCTGAAATAATTTATTCCACATCTACATCAGTGAAAGCTATCCACCGATCCTGAGGCCATCTTAAACAAAGAGAAAACTTATCTCTTGTCCTTATTTTGAATTTTCCACTCTTCCATTAATTTGTTTTAAGCTCAGCGTTGGAAAAAAGGGATATTGCATTTTAAATTGTCCTTCATATGCTTTTAAAATAAGACAAATTGACTGGGCATGGTGGCTCACACCTGTAATCCCAACACTTTGGGAGGCTGAGGCAGGCAGATCACCTGAGGTCAGGAGATCGAGATCAACCTGGCCAACATGGTGAAACCCCATCTCTACTAAAAATAGAAAAATTAGTGGTGGGTGCCTGTAATCCCAGCTACTCAGGAGTCTGAGGCAGGAGAACACTTGAACCCGGGAGGTGGAGGTTGCAGTGAGCCTAGGTCGTGCCACTGCACTCCAGCCTCGGCGACAGAGTGAGACTCTGTCTCAAAAAAATAATAAAATCTCAAGTTGTATAAAACCGATAAATTTGTGTTACTGCAGTAGTATTCTTATGCACACAGTGATTTCATGTTATATATGCAAAGTAGTTAGGCAACTGTTTTCTTTGTTACAGGCATTTCAAGCTCCACTTTTATACAGTAAAAAGTAGGCTACAGTCTGTGCCATGTTGATGTACAATTTCTGAAATTATTTTATAATACTTTGATAATAAAACCCTTAAGCTTAAAAAAAAGAAAATTGTGTAATGCCTGAATCATACATTCTCATTCCTATTATTATGAAATAATCTGCCTTTTATAATAGCTTTATAATTTAGCAATTAACTGAAATGTAAATCTATGTTACCTATTACTTCAAAGAAGGAATTAAAGCAAGAAGCAAAGCATTTAACTCATTTCAAGTGAATTCTTAAACATCCTACGTGTACTATTCGGTCTTTCCTCTGATTCCTTATATCACAGTATGTAGACTGTTAACACCACTCTTAAAATGGTTTCTAGGATTCTCATATTCAAACCAGACGTGAATTATGTATATTTTTTTTTTTTTTAAGAACTTGAAAGCTGGGTGCAGTGGCTCATGCTTGTAATCCCAGCACTTTGGGAGGCCAAGGCAGGTGAATCATCTGAGGTCAGGAGTTCGAGACCAGCCTGACCAACATGGTAAAACCCCATCTCTGTTAAAAATACAAAAATTAGCTGAATGTGGTGGTGGGCACCTGTAATTCCAGCTACTCAGGGTGAGGCAGGAGAATTGCTTGAACCCAGGAGGTGGAGGTTGCAGTGAGCCAAAATGGCCCCATCTGCACTCCAGCCTGGGTGACAGGGCGAGGCTCCCTCTCAAAAACAAAACAAAACAAAAAAAAGAACTTAAGCAGGCTGGGCATGGCAGCTCTCGCCTGTAATCCCAGCACTTTGGGAAGCCAAGGCAGGTGGATCGCTTTGAGCTCAGGAGTTCAAGACCAACCTGGGAAACATGGCGAAACCCCATCCCTATAAAAATTAGCTGGGCGTGGTTTTTTGTTGTTGTTGTTGCTGTTGTTGTTGTTATTTCCCAGTGCCTGTAAAAGTTATGCTTACTCTATACTGTAGTCTGTTAAATGTGCAATAGCATTATGTCTAAGAAAAAAAATCTTGTATTGCTAAAAAACACTAATGATCATCTGAGCGTTCAGCAAGTCCTAATCTTTTTGCTAGTGGAAGGTCTTGCCTCGATGTTGATGCCTGCTAACTGATCAGGGTGGTGGTTGCTGAACGTTGGGATAGCTGTGGCAGTTTCTTAAAATAAGACAATGAAGTTTGCTACATCACTTGACTCTTCTTTTCATGAAAACATTTATCTGTGGCATGCAATGGTGTTTGAGAATATATTGCAAGTGGTAGAACTTCTTTCAGAATTGGAGTGGGGTCGGGCATGGTGGCTCATGCCTGTCACTTTGGAAGGACAAAGTGGGAGGATTGCTTGAGGCCAGGAGTTTGAGACCAGCCTTGTCAACATAGCAAGACCCTGTCTCTGAAAAAAAAATAAAAATTTAATCAGCCAGGATTAAAAATATACATGCCTGTAGTCCCAGCTACTTGGGAGGCTGAAGCGGCAGGATCGCTTGAGCCCAGGAGGTTAAGGCTGCGGTGAGCTGTGATTATTCCATTGCACTCCAGTCTGGGCAGCAGAGCAAAACTCTGTCTCACAAAATTAAAAAATAATAATAGGCCGGGCGCGGTGGCTCAAGCCTGTAATCCCAGCACTTTGGGAGGCCGAGATGGGCGGATCACGAGGTCAGGAGATCAAGACCGTCCAGGCTAACATGGTGAAACCCCGTCTCTACTAAAAAAAAATACAAAAAACTAGCCGGGCGAGGTGGCGGGCGCCTGTAGTCCCAGCTGCTCAGGAGGCTGAGGCAGGAGAATGGCGTGAACCCGGGAGGCAGAGCTTGCAGTGAGCCCAGATCACACCACTGCACTCCAGCCTGGGCGACAGAGCGAGACTCCGTCTCAAAAAAATAATAATAATAATAATAATAAAAAAATTGAACAGAATCCTCTCAAACCCTGCTGCTGCTTTTTTGTTGTCATTTCAACAATGTTACAGTATCTTCACCAGGGGTAGATTTTATCTCAAGAAACTTTCTTTGCTCATCCATAAGATGCAGTTTCTCATCCACTGAAGTTTTAGTATGAGGTTGAATCAATTCACTCACGTCTTCAGGCTTCACTTCTGATTCTTTTATTTCCGCCACATTTGCAGTTCCTTCCTCCACTGAAGTTCTAAACCCCTCAGACTCATCCATGAGAGTTGGAGCCAATGTTTTCAAACTTCTGTTAATGTTGCTATTTTGACCTCCTCTCTTGAATCACGAATATCTAGTATCTAGAATGGTGAATTCTTTCCAGAAGTTTCTTCTTTAATTCACTCATATCTATCAGAAGAATCACTATCTATAGCAGCTAGAGCCTTATGAAATGCATTTCCTAAATAATAAGAATTGAAAGTTGAAATGACTCCTCGATTCATGGGCTGCAGAATGGATGTTGTATTAATGGTCATGAAAACCACATTAATCTCCTTATATGTTTCCATCAGAGCTCTTGGGTAACTAGGTTCATTGTCAATGGGCAGTCATATTTTGAAAGAAATCTTTCTGAGCAGTACTTCTCAACAGTGGGTTTAAAATATTCAGTAAACCATGCTATAAACAGATGTGCTATCATCCAGGCTTTGTTGTTCCATTTTTGGAGCATAAGCAGAGTAGATTTAACATCAGGATTTTCACAGTAGTAAATGAGCATTGGCTTCAGCTTGAATTACCAGCTGCATTAGCCCCAAACAAGAGTGTCATCCTATTTGAAGCTTTGGAGCCAGGCATTGACTTTCCCTCTCTAGCTATGAAAGTGCTAGGTGGCATCTTATTCCCATACAAAGCTGTTTTGTCTACATTGAAAATCTGTCACTGAATGCCAACACCTTCTTCAGTTATCTTAGCTAGATCTTCTGAATAACTTGCTGCAGCTTTTCCATCAGCACCTGCTGCTTCACCTTGCACTTATATGTTACGGAGATGACTTCTTTCCATAAACCTCATGAACCAAACTCTTCCAGCTTCCAACTTTCCTTCTGCAGCTTCCTCACCTCTCTCAACCTGCATAGGATTGAAGAGAGTTAGGGCCTTGCTCTGGATTAGGCTTTGGCTTAAGGGAATGTTGTGGCTGTTTGATCTTCTCTTCAGACCACTAAAACTCTCTTCCTATTAGCAACAAGGCTGTTTTGCTTTCTTATCATTTGTATGTTGACTGGAGTAGCACTTACAATTTCCTTCAACAACTTATTTCTTTGCCTTCTCAACTTGGGTAAATGCTTATCACAAGGGGCCTAGTTTTCGGCCTGTCTCAGCTTTTCGACATGCCTTCCTCACTAACCTTAATCATTTCTAGCTTTTGATTTAAAGTGATAAGCATGCAACTCTTCCTTTCACTTGAACTGTTAGAAGCCATTGTAGGGTTATTAATTGGCCTAATTTCAATAATGTTGTGTCCGGGGGAATAGGCAGGCCCAAGGAAAGGAAGAGAGATGGGACAACGACCGCTCAGTGAAACAGAGCACACAACCTTTATCGATTTCACCATCTCTTATGAATGAGGTTCCTGGCTCCCCCAAAACTATTATAAAGGATGAATCAGGAGGATTGCTTGAGCCCAGAAGTTCAAGACCAGCCTGGGCAACATAGTGAGGCCCCTGTCTCTACAAAAAAATAAATGAGCTGGGCATGGTGGCATGTGTCTGTAGTCCTAGCTGTGCGAGAGGCTGAGGTGGGAGGATCACCTAAGCCTAGGAGTTTGGGCTGCAGAGAGCCGTGATAGGGCCACCGCATTCCAACCTGGGCAACAGATCACCATAACAGTAAGAATTTTTTGTTTAACTGATGGTTGTTCCAACTACCTTTACATTTAATTAATAAGTTTGACAAATAAAATTAATTTATTAATCAGGTTGGTGGTAAAGTAACATGAGGGAACTACCTGGGTAAATGGAAACATTCCGTATATTTTTACTGTTAACATATGTGAATACTTTTGCCAAAAGTCATTGATGTACAACTAAAATTTGTCAATTTATTCTTCAGTGAAGGTTTTTTTTTTTTTCTTCAGTATCCTCACTTCCAAAAAGCAGTTGTAGGCACAGAGATTTAAAAATAAATGGTCTAGTCTGAATGAAACTTTTAATTGAGATATTGTTAAAAGACAAGCATGTGTTTAATTATCACTTAATTGACTAAAAGTAGATTAAACCAGTCATAGGAGGTTTTTAATTTGATAACTAAACAAATTTTATTGAGTGAAACATTGGCAGTTAGACTGAAAATATAATTGTCTAGAAAAATAATTTTAAGGTTTAGTTTTTTCTTACATTATATTAATAAATTTATTAATTTTGAGGTTAATGAACTTTTGTTGTAGACTTAGCTGAATCAGTAAGTAGCATTTGTCAGCCACAATAGAAATCCTTATTTTCTATATATGAAAGATGAAAATTACATAAAGTAAACGTTACAAATTACTATTATAAGCAGACCTGTTTGCTTAAAAATGATAAAGCTTTCTTGGCCTTTTACTGTATACATCATAATTGTCTTTTGAGTGCTTTAACTCAAGTACAGAGCCTGCTAAAACAAATATTTTTCTAGAGGCAGTAATTAAGTACAACATAGCTGGAAATGTTAAGCTTGGTTTCAGACTACCTTTTTAGGAGCTGAGGAGACATACAAAGTCTTTGCCGAATAAGTCTTAGTTTGCATATCCTTGAGTAATTCTCCATGTGGTATTATACTGTGAGAAAATCCAAAATAGAGTGTCTATAAATGTCAAGATTACCTTTAACAAAATATGTGATGAAGTGACACATTCAATATATTATAGTATTTTAATATTTTTAGAGAACTAATTTTTTGTAACCTTACACAGAACTGAGTATCATTTTCACCTTTATTACTGAATTCATAATCAATTAAATTATACCATTTTTCTCCTGAATGTGTAGGTTCTTGCCCTTTAGTTTATCCTTTGAATTATGATTTATCATCTATTTTAGTGTGTATAGCAGTGTTAATTGACTATATCGTGATTGTATGTATGAAGTAAAACTAGTTGTGACAGTGTTGCAATTAGTAGTTTTTTTCTTGAAAGTATTTCACAGCATTTAATACTTGTGTGAAATGGTTTATATGACTTAAATCTGTACAACCATGGGGTAAAATGTAAACAACTGCACTATTAGGAAGATATTAAAGTAGAGGCTATATTTACAGTGTCGTCTTTCAAATCTAGCTATGCTGTAAACTGATGTTTGCTGTATGCTCCTCCTGATTTGAAATAGATGAAAGAAAATGAACCTATTATCACCATGGTTCACACAATGATTGAGAACTCGGCGCTAAGACCCCAACTGTACCAGCAAGTAAGGTCTTGGACAGTGAATGATACTGCTTTATCATCTGCAAAATCCCTCAGTGACAGTTTTGATTTATTCTCAGATTTACTCATGACATCAGTGTTTTCTTATGTTATTTTTTGTTTATGTTTATTTGGAAAACCACAATTCATCCATGCTTTTCAAGATGCTGCAGTATTCTTAGCATGGCTTCGCTGAACATTTTGCTGTTGAATATTAAATGTGCCATTTTCCTAAAGTTTTTGTGCAGAGTATTTGATTGATATGTACTTGGAGGTCTGCAGTACATTTGCAAAATTACTAGATTTTCATATGGTTTTATTAACTTTAAAAGCATTATACCTATTTTTTAGGGAAAAGGCTTTGTAAAAATATTTACTTTCAGGGATAGCCCTTCACAACTTCCCCCAACCTAGTGTTTTAAGAATACATTACATTTGTATGGGCGTTATTTAAATCTAGTTTCTGTACTATAGTATGGTAAAACTTAAAGATAGCTGCTTCTTAACATACTGGGGGTATTTTCTCCCTGTGTTCTTGCCATTCGCAAGCAGTCGTCAAGACTATCATAAGTTACCCCATTCTTTTTCCAAACTCAAAATGTGTGTCATGGAGTTGGCTGGCTTTAACTTAGGAACCTTAGTAATCTGCAGATCTGCAAAAGAAGTCATATATGTTTCTATCAAATTTTTGTGTATTTCATGGTCTAAATGTTTCTAGCTATGTGTTTCTCAACATCAGCTTCTTCCACTTCAACACCCTCAAATTACTCTGGCGTATGACCTTTACAATCTTTAAAACTCATGCAGAAGAAGAAAATTAACTAACATGAAAAATGAATATATATTTTGATTAAAATATATAAGGCACCTAGTAAAAAGAAGGACTTGGAGCTCACACTGGCTTTTAAGGCCTCTATTTGGTTCAGTTGCCATGAGATCTGCATCACAGGGCCATGTGACTGAGGAATGGGTACAGTTGATCAGAGGGTGACTTATATTTCAGCACAGTTTTCAAAGTATTAAAGTATGTTATTAGATGACTGAAAATGGTCTCAAATTTGCAATAAAGAGATTAACAAACTATTAAATATTTAAAGTTAAACAGCTTTACTTATCAAAAGAAAATGGAATCTTTCAATTCTTGAAGTCACCAGATTATAGACCTTGGTACTCTATTCCAAAGTACCGCACTGAGAGTCTTAACACTTATTCCAAAACTGATACCTTCTGCAGTGTCTGAAGCTGTCAGTAAAATATGTCATCTATGTAATACTAAATTGACATGAGATTAAAGAGATTTTGTTACAATAGGTTATGTTTTTATCACGTTTTGCATGTTTTAGCCTGGATTTCCTGTTTAGTTTGGTTGGTTTTTCTTTTTTATAATGCTCAACATTCAGGGTTCTTGATGGGGAAGTCTGATAGTTTAAATTATTCAGTTGCATTAAAAGTTCTAATTGGGGTTTTCCCACATGTGGAGATCTGAAATGGGACGGGCTGAGAGGGGGAGAAAAAAGTGAAGATGTATGAGACTGGCTCAGTATAGCATCACTGACCTTGAATACTGAAAGAGCAATAGATTTGTATGAATATTTCTTCATATTAATACATGAAAGAGAACTAAAATTGTACAGAACAAAGATCTGAATGTCTAATGTCAGCAGCCTTGCCTGGGCATGGCTGAGCCACCAGTTACCAGGAAATCAGTGTTAACTCTCAGTGCTGTTAAGGCTAGGGAGTCTTCAAACTGTCTTACTTTTATTCAGCCACTACTAAAGGACTTAATTATTGCAGGACATCCTTAATAGATTAAAGTGACAGCCTGACACATTTTTTTAAACTGTGTTTATAAATTTGCACAAATTGAATATATATTTTTTGTTTTTCCAGGTTTCCCTTATCATGTTATTATCCAGGGAAAATGTACTGGTACAGTTTGCTTTTCTGAAGTTGACAGTATTGTATTAATAAGTTCTTGATATTTAGCTAGAAATATGATGATGGCAAAGTGTTTTATAACCCATTTTATTCTGAATCATAGCCACTCAGTTTATGGACATGTTTGCATTTTTCTTCCTTGGAGAACACCCAAGAAATTATCTAGGCAGTAATTTTCTTAAAATTGGTCAAATGAAAAAGACTTAAAACTGAATCCAGGCCTGGCAAGGTGGCTTATATCTTTAATCCCAGCAATTTGTGAGGCCCAAGCTGAAGGATCACTTGAGCCCAGGAGTTTGAGACTAGCCTGGGCAACAAAGCAAGACCCTGTCTCTACAAAATATAAAAAAATTAGCCAGCCGTGGTGGCACACACCAATAGTCCTAGCTACTCAGGAGGCTGAGACAGGAGTCCAAAGCTGCAATGAACTGTGATTACGATTACACCACTATGCTCCAGCCTGGGTGACAGAATGAGATACTATCTCTTTTTTGTTTGTTTGTTTTTAAAGCATTCTGTGTTCCACCGGGCGCAGTGACTCACACCTGTAATCCCAGCACTTTGGGAGGCTGAGGCAGGCGGATCACGAGGTCAGGAGATCGAGACCATCCTGGCTAACACGGTGAAACCCCGTCTCTACTAAAAATACAAAAAATTAGCCAGGCGTGGTGGCATTTTTTGCCCTCTATGGATATAATGTCTAATTTTATCAAATTTTAAAATATTTCCCCAAAACTCCTTTTTGGAGTGTATGTATTATGTTCATATACTCTAAAATATATATAGTTCACATACCTAAGGGATATTGAAGTTGGATTTTAATTAACATAAGTAACTTTGTTTTACTGCCAAGACAGCTTTATAAAAAAAGAAACTATCAGATACTTTAAAAGGTTCCAACATCCTAAATAAAATATAACACATGTCCTTATATGGTTAATAAAATCTATATAATACACTCCTCAACTGAAGTTGGAGCACTGCACAAATTTATGTAATTACTACATAGCCCATTTTTTCATTTGCTTTTTTAGTGTTACTAAAGTACTTCAAATGAAGTATTCAAACCAAACTTTTTTTTTTTTAATGGCTAAAGGTGTATTTGAAAAAAACCGATGAACAGTGTTGCCATGAACTTAACTATGCAAAACTTGAGTTAAGCAGAATGCTCATGAAATTTACATTTTCCTTTTTTTTTTTTTTTTTTTTTTTTTAGTCTTGCTCTGTTGCCCCGGCTGGAGTGCAGTGGCTGGATCTCCCGAGTAGCTGGGACTAACTACAGGCTCCACCACCCCCACCTGCCTTTTTTTTTTTTTTTTTTTTTTTTTTTTGGTAAGACCGGAAATTGGGATGAGGGGTCAGGATTTTCATATTGAGAGCAAAATAGCAACCTTTTCAATTATATGAAGGTGTTTTTGCTTGTTTAAGGAATAATTTTGTTTTCTTATACTTTTATTCTGTCGTAAAAGCAATGTGTGGGGAAAGGTTTAAGGATTTGGTTAACTGATGTCTAATGAATATCTTTATTGAATAACTTAAAAGATTTAAAGAAAAATTTCGGTGGTACTGAAAGCAGAAATACCACAAAAATCGGATTGATACGTGTAATATATTTATATGGCTATAAAGGAGATATCTCTCTAAAGTTGTAACTACAGTAAACATTTTTCTCTATTATGATATGCTTAGCTGATGTAAAAATAAATCTGCAATAAGATTCCCCAAATAAAAATAGTGTATCAATATCTTAAAGATTTACTATAAATTACTAAGTTTTCACCTTAATATACTAGTCTTTTTTTCTGTTGACTCTGAGATATAGGGTACATTTGATATTTTAATCCAGATGAAACACTGTCCGCTAGTTATATTCAGATTCTGTAGTCTAGTAAAGCTGTTTTGAATTTAACTTTAAATATTAAGCAAACTATGGCCGGGCGCGGTGGCTCACGCCTATAATCCCAGCACTTTGGGAGGCCAAGATGGGAGGATCACTTGAGGTCAGGAGTTTGAGACCAGCCTGGCCAACATGGTGAAACCCCGTCTTCACTAAAAATACAAAAATTAGCCGGGCATGGTGGTGCACGTATAATCCCAGCTGCTCTGGAGCGTGAGGCAGAAGAATCACTTGAACCCAGGAGGCGGAGGTTGCAGTGAGCCAAGATTGCACCACTGCACTCCAGGCTGGACAATAGCGAGACTCCATCTCAAAAAATAAATAAATAAATACTAAGGAAACTATATTTGAACATCTTAGTAGCTTATGACCTTTCATCTTTAATTTGTTATAAATGTGAAAAATGTAATTTTGGCATTGTCTTACATTTTTTATCATAGATCTACCTATTTAAAACTTACTTTTTATTACTTTTTTTCCAGATAGGAATATAAATTATTTTCTTGGATCTAGGTGCTTTAATTTATAATGACAATGACACTTCTCAGGACACACCTGAGGATACTTATTTTGAATAGTGTAAGAGTATTCTAACTTTTGTCATTAAATTCATTTTTCATGTAATATTCATTTCTATGAAAGTTTTGTGGTTTAACAATCACTGTGCATACCCTTAAATAGTCACAGATTCATTTGCATGAGGTATGTGAAAGGAATGTCTTGAAATGAAATGTAAATCCAGGATTTATTTTATGTTTGGAATGCTTATATTTTTAACCTTCTCCTGATTCCCACATTTCTAGATCAATTCAAAGTTATCTCCTGTTTAAATAATGTTTCCTTTTAAAGCTGTAACTGTCAGGCAGTTTCTTTCATAGAGAAAATATATAGAATTGTCATTTATACATTCTTTTGTATTATGCATATATGAAATGTAATTTTCTAAACTGGAATATAGTTGGGACACATTACTTCTAACCTCACCTTGAAAAAATTGTGCAATTTAGTAAGCATACAATGAGCCCCATTTAAATTTTTTCTACTGTGTTTTTGTTACTTTCTCACGGTCAATATAAAAATCAAAAGACAAGAAAAATAGTGAAGTATTGCCTGCAGAGGCTATGATGTTATCTGTGATATAACTGACTGGAATGGCTATTGAAATCTTGCTAAGCACAATCAGAAGTAACCACAAAGTATCTTTTAACCAAAATATACTGGGAAGAAGCTGAAGAAAGGATATTTAAGTACACTAAATAATTCCTTACAATAGAGTAACACAAATGGTGTCAACGAACACACATAAACTTTTTAATGAAATTTGACTACCCATAGTTTATAACATAGGCTTTCAGTTTTATGAGGTTTCAAATGATTTTCCTCTTTTCAATTAAACCCATCCTTTTCCTTCATTATCTTTTAGTTCTTAAGACAGAAGAACAAGATAAGTCTATATTGTGTATGTGTGTTTATATATATTATGTATATGTATACAATATGTTATAGGTTTTGTTAAATAAGATGTGTTGACATTTGAGTGTACACATATACAGTGTGTGATTATGTGTATACTGTGAAGGATGGTTTTGACTGTTGAACTTTGCTTGATTTAAGTATTTGATTTGATACAGTTGCAATGATTGTATTTGTCAATTTTTTAATTAAAATAATGTGTGTCTTTAAAAGAAAGAATGTAAGATACTGTATTAGTTTTGTTTGACTAGCATATTATTATGTTTAACAAGCTTGTTACATACATCATTATGTATCTTGCATATTATATCACTGTTAAGTATTTTTCTACTTTGTTAATCAATGTTTGAATTAAACTTCTAAAAGTATAAGAATCATTAAAATCCATCTTTGTTATATTATATATATTTAATATAAATCCAAAGTATTAATTATAGGCTAAATATGTTTTTAAATTAAGATTTTTAAGTTGCTATATGATTTTTTCCTTGTAGCTGTCACAAGATGAAGGTAGAGGCACATTATACAAATACAGACCTGAAGAAGTAGATATTGATGTAAGTATTAGTATGATATATATTGTCAGTACTCTGTTATATTCTCTGCCAAAAACACTGGAAATAAGCATAACCAAAAAACTTCTTTCTCCCAAGTCCTCCAAAATGACATCAGATAAATTCATATTTTGTGTGTGTGCTCTAAATTATTGTGCCCTGCCCGCTATGTCCCTCTACTCCCTATAGTTAGTAGTCCAACATATGAAGCATCACTAAAATGGAAGTAAAAACTATTTCTGATTTTTAGAAGTTACAGATTGGCTGGGCACGGTGGCTCATATCTGTAGTCCCAGCACTTTGGGAAGCCAAGGTGGGCGGATCACTTGAGGCCAGGAGTTTGAGACCAGCCTGGGCAACGTAGCAAGACCCTGTCTCTACTAAAAATACAAAAATTAGCTGGGCATGGTGGTACACGTCTGTAATCCCAGCTACTCGGGAGGCTGAGGCATGAGAATCTCTTGAACCCAGAAGGGAGATGTGCAGTGAGCTGAGATCATGCCACTGCACTCCAGCCTGGGTTATGGAGTGAGACCCTGCCTCAAAAGAAAAAAACAAAAAAGTTATGGAAGACTGGAGACAAAGAAGAATTGCTATGTTTTTCAGATAAAGTATCAGCCTTTAGAAATTTTATCACTACTCCTTTTTAAATTAAATTTAGTTTCTTTTAAATCATATTTTAGATTGCTGATTTGCCATACATTCTTATGCATACTTCCCTCGTTATTTCCCCTGGTTTTATTTCATTGAGTTGTACCCCCTTTTCTTTTTTTTTTTTTTTTTTTTGAGTCAGGGTCTCTCCCTGTCACCCAGGTTGGAGTACAGTATCACGATCTCAGCTCACTGCAACCTCTGCCTCCTGGGTTCAAGTGATTCTTCTTATGCCTCAGACACCCATATAGCTGGGATTACGGGAGCACGCCACCATGCCCAGCTGACTTTTTGTATTTTTTTTTAGTAGAGACAGGATTTTGCCGTATTAGCCAGGCTGGTCTCGACCTCCTGACCGCAGGTGATCCACCCACCTTGGACTCCCAAAGTGCAGGGATTATGGGAGTGAGCCACCGAGCCCAGCCCCCGACTTTTTCTTTTTAACACCTTTCATTTTGTGTAGCCTGAGTCTTGTTGTCTGACAAAGACAAGGTAGTTATTTTAATAGATAAATGGCAAAGAAGGTAAAGTCTCAAATTTCTTGCTTATGTGTCATTATGCCATAAAGTTGGGGACATATTTCCAATTTGTCTAATGTTTTCATTTTGAAACATTAAAACTGGTTTATTGTACTATTGAAATTTTATTAGAGGACTTTCTTATACTTTCTTAATTAAGAAATTAGGGTAATATTAAGAATTTAAACACTAAAACTGATGAAAGTTATTTTTCTCCTTTAATAATATTTTTATTTGTATTTCAATTAGAAGTGATCTATTGTTTACATTATTTTCTAAGAATCCAAGAGCATGATTTTTTAAATATGTAACAATAGAATCCAGTAAGCATTTTAATTAAGGACTGCATATATCACTTAACCTATTTAGCAGATTGTAGAGGCAAAATGCTTACATGCCTATTTTTTAGGCATTCTATCTTTATAAGCTATATTTTAGCTTTTATTTTATGGATTGAAATAAAGATTTTTGATCATATAATGATTACGTACCTCCAATTACAGAAAAAATTTAAAAATTGCTAACAAGACATCTTCTCTTATAACCTAGGCCAAGTTAAGCCGATTATGTGAACAAGATAAAGTGGTGCATGCTCTGGAAGAGAAACTTCAGCAACTCCACAAGGAGAAAGTAGGACAGTTATGTTTATTGTCTACAACTGATATTACTTAATATGATTATTATCAGGACACTGATAAGTAAAAAGAATTAATACGATGATACAGAACATTAAGTGTAATTCTTTTTATTATAATAGTACACGCTTGAGCAAGCTTTGCTGTCAGCCAGCCAAGAGATAGAAATGCATGCAGATAACCCAGCAGCCATTCAGACAGTGGTGTTGCAAAGGGATGATTTACAAAATGGACTGCTTAGTACGTGTCGAGAACTTTCTCGAGCCACTGCCGTAAGTAGATTTTTTTCTTCCCCTGATAGAAGTAACTTAAATATGTAGTTCTATTTTCTTCTCTCTTCTTTTTTTTTTTTTTTAATACTGGGCTCTCTTTAGGATTCTTCTTTATTATTATAGCAAAAAATAGTAATTTGTTATTAGTGTGCTTCTCTTTAGGAACATAAAAATAAAAGATTATTTAATTAGTGGGCATTCTGTTATTTATTTATAGACAAGTTCTCACTCTGTCACCCAGGCTGGAGTACAGTAGTTTGACTATAACTCACTTGTAGCCTGAATCTCTTGGACTCAAGTGAGAGCCTTGACCTCCCAAGTAGCTGGGACTACAGGCTGGTACTACTACACCTGGCTAGATTTTTTTTTTTTTTTTTGCATAGAGATGGGGCCTTACTGTATTGTCCAGGCTGGTCTTAAACTCCTGGTCTCAAGTGATTCTCCTGGCTTGGCCTCCCAAAGTGCTGCAATTACAGGTGTAAGCCGCCACACCCAGCCAAACATTTTGTCTTTGTGAAATGAGTGTTTTACAGGGGAGATAAGTACTCCTGTTTTTATGTATGATGTAAATGAAAAATTCTGAAATATGTGAAAATTTATTGCGTTTAAGAAAATAAATAGGCTGGACACAGTGGCTCATGCCTGTAATCCTAGCACTTTGGGAGGCCAAGGTGAGTGGATCACCTGAAGTCAGAAGTTCAAGACCAGCCTGATCAACATGGTGAAACCCCATCTCTACTAAATACACAAAATTAGCCAGGTATGGTGGCATGCACCTGTAATCTCAGCTACTCAGGGGGCTGAGGCAGGAAAATCACCTGAGCCTGGGAGGCAGAGGTTGCAGTGAGCCAAGATCACGCCATTACACTCCAGCCTGGGCAACAAGACTGAAACTCTGTCTCAGTCAGTCAATCAATAGAAATATAAATAGCAAGGCTGGGTGTGGTGGCTCACGCCTGTAATCCCAGGACTTTGGGAGGCTGAGGCAGGTGGATCATTTGAGGTCAGGAGTTTGAGACCAGCCTGGCCAACATGGTGAAACCTCATCTCTACCAAAATACAAAAATTAGCTGGGTGTGGTGGCAGCTGCCTGTAATCCCAGCTACTTGGGAGGCTGAGGCAGGAGAATTGTTTGAACCCAGGAGGCAGAGGTTGCAGTGAGCCAAGATCATGCCACTGCACTCCCCTGGGCAACAGAGTGAGACCCTGTTTTAAAAAAAAAAGAAAGAAAGAAAGATACATAACGGAACCTTGTAACTCATAGTCATGTGACTGTGACTGTGAGTCTCTTGGAATGACGAAATCTAAAAGTCTTAACTTGCAGCTTATAAATTGAGTGTTTTATGAGTTTGAACAGCTGGCTTTAGATCCTAGGATGTGGTCTCTCTATAAACATAGTAAGAGCACCAGTCCAAGCAGCTCTTCGAAAGAGAAATCTTAGCAAAAACGGCCATGTTATATAAAACTGCTCCCAAACCCTTGTCTGTACTTACACTTCAGTGGGCTAGGGAGCAGCTATCTTTTAAGAAGGGCCACAGACAGTATAGCTTAATTTAGAGGAGGCTTTCCAGGCTGGCAAGATGCCAGAATCTCAGCTCGGCTTCTATCCTGAACCCTGAATTCCAAACGTGAGCTATTTTTAAAGGAATATACCATGATTTTGAAATCATTGAAAACTTAATTTGAGAAATTCGTAAATACCTTATATTTCTATTTCCATTTTTAAAATATTGTTATTGCTGTTGTCTCATTTGAGTCTCAATTATATTGTCATGTTTATAGGCTTTTTAAAAATTTAATATCCTTTCCATTGTGAGTTTCTTGAAATAAGAAACTGTGTCTCATTCACATTTGATGAATGATTGAGCTGAATGACTTACCCTAGGTTACAAAGCTAACAAATAAGATGCCTAAAACTCAAATTCAGATCTTCTTACCACAGTTCTGAAGAATTAGATCTATATGGATTTCTGTAATATAGTCATAAAGAAAATACAAGCACCTGAAATACTGTCTACAGGGAAGTAGTCACTGAGCTAATCAAGGATAGGTAGGATTTGGATACAACGAGAAGAGAAATGAAGAGTGCTTTTTTCAAATAATACAGAACACCTTAAGCCACAGCAAAGATGAGAATGTAGGAGACACGTTTGGAAAAGGAGGAAGTGGAACTAACTGCCTGAGTGGGATAGAGGATTCCTGTGAGAGGATAGAAAATGTGAGATTAGAAAGGGAAAATGGGGTTAAGCTGTCAATGCCAAGCTAATGAGAAGCTCAGGGTCTCTAGGACAACTTGAGTCAAATCAAAATGGTAGGCTCTACAGACATTTAGTTGGAAACTGTTTAATGATTTGCTGTCTGCTCTTGAAATTCTAATTTTAGGAAATCCCTTATCAACTGGGATTAATAAATTAAATCTCATCAGTAGGCTCAGAATTTGCTCCATCTCAAGGTTAACTTTAGCTCAGATGGGAATATGTTAAAAATGTCTTAACAGAAATGAATGTTGCCAGGAGTGCTGGCTCACACCTGTAATCAGTACTTTGGGAGGCTGAGGCAGGAGGATTGCTTGGGCCCAGGAGTTTGAGACCAAACTGGGCAACTTAGGAAGACCCTGTCTCCACAAGAAACAAAAAGTAGTTGAGCATGGTGTTGTACACCTGTGACCCTAGCTACTTAGGAGACTGAGGTGGGAGGATCTCTTGAGCCCAGGAGGTCAAGGCTGTGTGATGATGCCATTGCACTCCAGCCTGGGTGATAGAGTGATTCACTGTCTCTAAAACAAAATAATAATAGAAGGCCAGGCATGGTGGCTCACACCTTTAATCCCAGCACTTTGGGAGGCCAAGACAGGCAGATCACAAGGTCAGGAGTTCGAGACCAGCCTGGCTGACATGGTGAAACCCCG